>NW_004949170.1:1129513-1170092 GCF_000317375.1 Microtus ochrogaster | reverse complement strand
GAAACATCAGCCTTGGGCTGAATGTGAAGCATCTTCTCAGACACTCTCCTCCCTCTGACAGCAGTGAGCAAAGGGGTCGGTTAAAGCTGTTTGCAAAAAGTCAGGAGCAGAGTTTCTGGCCTCTTAGCTGATAAGTCATCTATAGTAAGTGATCCACTGGGAGCTAACGAAAAGAACAAAGAACTTAAAATCACATCTCTTTTGTCTTTGAAATTCCCTATCCAGAGACAGTCTTTTCTCTACCTGGAAATCCCAGGGCCATTCAAAATCAATTGGAAAACAGACACCAAGGGCTCCATTACAGAAGCCAGCACTTCTTCCCTGAGTTTGTGCCCCGCCTTCTCTCAGCATCCACAGTGTCTCCCAATCTGTGTTTCTACCACACACATCCTATTTCTGCCATTTCCCTCCACCTTGAGCTTCCTGACTCTCCCCTGGATCTTGACCCAAGCCTTCCATTTCCATTTCTGCTGCTCACTAGCTCTGACAAACCTCCTCAGAACACAAGATTACACTGCAGATGTGATCAGTTCTTTCCCGCTGCAATATCTTCGTACCCTCTTCCCCACGTGTAAAGAAACTGTGGTTTGTTACACGCTGAGGGTCATAGTTCAGCTTTCACCAGCGCCTGCAGTCATGCGGCTTGACTGCACTCTGCCTCCCTGTCTCCTAAGATGTCTCCCAACTCAAGGGCCCCATGCTCCCATCTGCTGCAGGAGGACGTTCTGCTCCTTCAGCCAATAGTCGCTGAAGTACGAGCCCGTTATGCTGCAGGAGTGCCTTCCGCTCCTTCAGCCAATAGCTGGTGAAATACCAGCCCACTGGGGCGTGGTCTATTTATCTTTAAAAAAGGAGCGGCAAGCCTTGGCCTGCTCTCTTGGTTCCGTTGGTTGGTTAGTGTTTCGTGAGTTTTAACACCCTCCCCTAAATAAATATCCCTTTAAATCATAACTGGTGTGGGATTGATTTGCGCATAACCCATCTGTTGGAACACCCCTTTTTGCACTATCCCGATGGTCCTCCAGGCCTCATTTCACCTGTTTTTCCTCTAGTGACACCCTAATTGGTTCTCCTGTCCTCAGGACACTTGTCACAATCCCTGTGTGCTCCAACCTGGGGTGCACAGCCCTTGTCATTGCTTCCCTTGCCAGCTACACTGACAATGTCTCAGTGAACTTGCTTGGGGAAGAGACCATCAAAAGTGGATTTTCCAGGAGATTAAAGCCCAGAATTAGCCTCTGGGGTGGGGGTGTGCACAAAATGATTTACTCCTTGTCTCTAAAATGTTCCTGCCATCAGAGTACAAATTCAGTAATGTCATGAAAACACAAGTGGCTAAGTTAGGTGAAGTCTGGCTATGTGTGTGCTAAAAGAAAGAAATCATCTCTTTGCTTGCTTTATAAGATGAATGCACAAATATTTATTGGTGCTAAGAAAGAGCAGGGAAACTGAGTAAAAACGGAAGTCACCGTTTCAGCACAGGATAGAAACAATAAAAATGTGTCTTCAAATGTTTGTGTATGTGAAAGTAATTAAAAATAAATTTTTTATATCATGCTATGCAAATTCTTAAATATACAATATTTACTATAGATATAGTAATCTATATTTTAGATATTTTACATTTTCTAAATCCATTAAAACTGTTCTGTCTTAAGTTTATTAACTATCCAAAACATAAAGCATATCCAAATGTACTGGTATTGAAAAAGGAAATTAATCTAGTTATATGTGCATTTCTCCATCATCCACACATCCACATACCCACCCACCCATCCATCCATCCATCCACCCACGCATCCATCCATCCACCCATCAATCCATCCATCCACTCATCAATCCATCCACCCACCCACCCATCCATCATCTGTTCATCCATCCACCCACCCATCCATCTGTCCATTTATCCACCCACCTTTCCATCTGACCATCTATTCATTCATCCATCCACCTAACCACCATCCTTTTATTTATCTATCTATCTGTCCATCCATCCAACCATCTATGAATTTATCCACTTGTTCATCAATTTGCCCATCCATTCATATGTTCATCCATAAATCCATCCATTAGTTTGTTCGCCCATCTACACATTAATTCATTGAATCCATCTGTGCAATTCTTCCATTGATCACTCATTTTTCTTCCATTTAATGAAATATGAAAATAAAGTCATCTTATATAAGTGATTATAGCATGTTATCACTTCTAGTATCCTAGCTTCTTAGAGGATAACATCCTGAATTATGTTTTCCAAAATGAATCTCTTCAATCATCTTTTATTGTTAAAGTTTTATTTTTAATTTATGTGAATGATTGTTTTGCCTGCATGTGTGTGTGTATGTACAATACAGGCATGTGGTGTTCAAGGAGCCCAGAAGAGAGTGGCAGTTTGCCTGAAACTGGAGTTATAAAAAGTTATGAGGGGTCATGTAGGTGCTTAGAACTGAACTTGGGTCCTCTGTGAGAGGAGCAAGTGATTTAACTACTGAGCAATCTTTCTAGCCCTTAATTATTTTGATAAATATTCAGTTACTGATATCTGCCAAATCAGAAATTATGACCTTACTTTAAAGCACTTTGTAATATTTTAAAATTGACTTGAGAGCACTGGTATCAAGTTCACTGCTACGAACTATCAGAACTTTAGAAAATAAAAGGCAAAAATATCAAAGCTTTGCATTTAAAAAATCA
This sequence comes from Microtus ochrogaster, assembly GCF_000317375.1. Taxonomy (NCBI): domain Eukaryota; kingdom Metazoa; phylum Chordata; class Mammalia; order Rodentia; family Cricetidae; genus Microtus; species Microtus ochrogaster. Next base: position 1,167,398 of record NW_004949170.1, on the reverse strand, counting down.
ACATTGAAACAGGCAACTATATACTTTTTTATCCCTTGAAATTATGTTATTCCCAAGTTAGAGTGTAAAAAAAAAAATTTATGAAAATTGACTTATGACTAGAATAGAAAATTTGACCCCAGGTGGCAAAATCAATTCAAATTCCTTTTGACACTTTCTAACCTTGGAATTTCTCCAGGAGCAAGTAGCTGTATAAAGATGATATTCTTGGGTATTAATTATTTCTAGTAGTTTCCACTGGGGGAAGAAAGTCAATGTCATTTGTGACAGTGCAGAAGAAAGTCACGCTTTTTCCTCTTCTCATCTATGAAAGGGGGGAAACGGAAGATTGACTAGGAAGCGCACATGTCTTCAGCATTGCTGAAGGGAACCTCACCATCAGTAGCAGACTGGGGAGATGACAAGTGCAGACCTGCCTCAGGAGAGAAGCTGAGGCCCTGCAGGCACCTCCCCAGCACTGACATCCCCTCCGCAGGCAGTGACACTCATTGTTAAGGTTCATGGTTATGAATAAGCTCCATGCAGCTGTCTAAAGCAATATCCTCCTTCCTTCTGCCCCACTCCCTTCCCTTCCCCTTCCATTGTTGCTTTTCTCCTTTCTTTCTTACTCCTTTGCTTTGCTTTTATTGACAGTGGCTTGTTGGCCTGGAGCTCACCACATAGCCCCAAGTTGGCCTCCAACTGAAGACAGTCTCCTTCCTTGGTCTCCTGCATGCTGGGATTTCAGGTGAGTGCAGCCATGCTCAACATGATTTAATATTCCTTTTATTTAGATACAATTTATCTCGCTTACTACCTAGGACAGTGATCCATGGGAGTTACGGATCTCTCTAAACATATCGACCATGTTATTTCATACCTTGACATAGGCAGTTAACCAGATTTGTTTTCTATAGAATGTAGGTCAGTTGTATCTGCCATCTGTTAACCCTCTGTTGTCAAATGGTAAGTAGATAACATGACCTCTCCCAGTGTAGATAACATGACCTCTCACAATGATGTGGATAACATGACCTCTCCCGGTGTGGATAATATGACCTTTCCCGATGTGGATAACATGACCTCTCCCAGTGAAGTGAATAACATGACCTCTCCCAGTATGCATAACATGACTTCTTCCAATGATGTGGATAAAAAGACCTCTCCCAATATTCCCCTGGAAGCCTTGGCATTTAAATTTTGTTTCAGACCATATGCTGAATAATAATGGCTGTATCTCATCTTGAAGACACTGGAAAAGAGTTAAACGAGGTGACACATATTAAAAACTCAGAACTGAGCTTAACAGAAAGGTAGGTGTAAAAAACAAAGCACTCGCTTTCTCTTTTGTTTCTAGTTTTGTTTGTTCATCTAGGTGGCCGCAAAGCTTACTGTGTATCCCAGGACTGCTCTGAACTCTTGACTTTCCTGACTCAGCTTTCCAAGTGCTAGGATTACAGGTGTACGTCATAACTCCTGGCCTCTCGTTTTTTACAGGCTGCATGAACTCGGGCAAATAACTCCCTCAGATTTATACCCTCAGCCATAAATCCAGACAAAAATACAAAGTTGGGGAGAAGTTTAAGTAAGATAACATGACAAATTCTTGGCAAATCTTTGCTCTACTGTATTTTAGTTTCCTTCTAAGTTGTATTCCACATTTACTAATCAGCACAAGAGATTTATGATGCCCAAGGGGATAGAGAGAAATCATTAGCATCATGATTTCCAAGGAGGATTGCCTTTAACTTTCTATATGCAATACCACATTCATATCCTTTATTAAGATGTAGGGAAGCATCTTACATCCCAGCAACCTGCTAAGAGCAGAGGATACAGGGACACATAACTGCCAGCCCCCTGACCCTGAAAAGACCAAGTCTAGTGAGAATGATTGGAAGATGTGATGGCAGAGGGATGCAGGAAGAACTTTCGTCAAGGTTATTGACTGAGAGTAAAATGGGGGAAGGGAGACTTTCAGTCTAGCAGGAAAGTAAAGCAAGATTCCTTAAACGCAAAGTGCACAGGAGTCAATGATTTGGAAGCATAGCATCTACATGGTTGAGAAGTGCTTACAGGAGACAAAGAGCTGCTGATGTGGTTCACCCTCCAGGACTATGCCAGCCTTCACTCCGCCCTGTGATCCTACCCTGAGAGAAAGCACTCCATCATCACTTACACGTCCAGTCTTCTCCTAGCCCAGGGTGTGCATGTTCCGCTTTACACATGGAAAAGTGGTAGATATGGGGCTGCATGAGGTTGGGTTAGTGCTTTGGTTTGAAATGAATATGAGCAAAGAGGCCGAGACGGTGATGGGGACACCCACTGAAACAGTTTACCTGAGCCGATGGGAGCTCACCAACTCCAGCTAGACAGGGAAGGAAACAGCATAGGTTCAAACTTGTCCCTCTGAATGTGGGTGACAGTTGTATTGCTGGGGCAGACTGTGGGGCCACTCATAGTGGCACCAGGAATTATCCCAACTACTCATACTGGTTTTTTTGGAACCTATTCTCTTTGGATGGATGTAGTATGGAGTGGCAGGCTATGTTCCTGCCCGGATCCCACACAGCTAGCTTAGCCCCGGAAATAACAACACACAAATTGCATTCTTTCAAACACGGCTTGGCCCATTAGTTTCAGCCTCTTGCTGGCTAACTCTCACAACTTGCTTTAACCCATTTCTAATAATGTGTGTAGCACCACCAGGTGACTTACTAGGGAGGATCCTAACCTGTGTCTGTGTCAGGTGGGAGAATCATGGCGACTTCCTGCAGAGGAGAGGCATGGAGTCTGACTCACTGCCTTCTTCCTCCCAGCATTCTGTTCTGTTTACTCCACCTACCTAATTTTCTGTCCTATTAAAGGGCCGAGGCAGTCTCTTTATTTAACCAATGAAATTAACACAAAACAGAAGACTCTCCCCCATCAGATGGATACCTTGTTCAGCCTAGATATAGTAGAGAGGGCCTTAGACCTTCCCCAAAGCAATGTGCCTTACCCTCTCTGAGGAGTGGATGGGGGCTGCAGTATAGGCGAAGGGAATGGGAGGAAGGGAGGGAGTGGGAACTGGGATTGGTATGTAAAATTAAAAAAAGTTTGTTTTCTTTTTAAAAAAAAAAATGAGAGAGAAAGGGAAAAAGGGTCTCACCAGCAAATCATATGCTGGAGTCCTGAGTCCTGGTGCCTCAAAAAGAGACTTCCTTATGATAGGGTCTATGCAGAGGTTACTGTAAATCAACTAAGATTCAAAAGCCTTCCTCAAAACATGCAGATTAAAATAAAAATTAACCACTAGATTCTAATTTAGTTGAAGGTCAGGACAAACACTTGAACATATTAATTTTTTAGCAGCACACCACTTAGCCCCCCCCCCATCCAAGGTTTTGGTTTTTGCAGTTTTGGTGTCTCTTGATCAAGAATGGTACAAGAAGTCAACATAGAAAGTTCCAGAAACAATTCATATTCATGTAACCTTTGTTACAGCTTTTGTTACCCTTGCTATAGTGCATTAGGGTTAACTGCTGTGACCCTCCTGGTGTGGTTAGTTTATAAGTACAGAGTCACAATAGGCATGTATTGTTAGGAAAATGCATCTATCCGTGCTTCTGTTTTCTATGTGGATGTAACAGTCTGAAGAGGGTCTTGCAACAGTAAGAGAGGGAGGACTTTTTGTACACTACCTGACACAAACTTATGGTTTTAGGATGGGTAAAGACGGCACAGAATTTCAGCACTGATCTTTTGACCTAAAAATACAAAGATTTCAAAGATAAGTCAGCCCCAGTGGCTATGTAGGCAGGATGCTAAACACTTCTGCTCACCCCCTGTTCTTAGAACTGCACTGGCTCTGTAGAATCTGCTCCTGGATTCAAAGCTCTCAGTTGATTGCAAGCATTTTGCATGAATTTTCATAGTATTTCATTTCCTGTTCTGAGCATCAGTTTCATGTATGGTGGAGACTGCTGCTTGACCTGACTCTCCAGGAGGGCTCTCCCTGGTACAGTACTACCTCAAGGCTCTGGCTTCAACCCTTTGAACAATGCACTCTTAAACACCTCAAACCACTCTCACTCCTGAACACAGATCCTTGAGAGAGTCCCTGAAATATTCTAGCTACTCAATGCTATTTAGTCTGGAAGTGTTGAGGGGGTAGGGAGGTTGAGACACAGGGAGACAGATATGGTGACTTGTGGTACGTGTGATTACCTCTTGTGAAACTATCCAGAAATGAACAGTGCTTCTGAGAACACAAATTCCAAGGGAACTCAAATTTTTATCTGATTGGTGAGATCTACGAGGAGAAATTAATTGAGGAGAATGAATCATTTAATGAGTGAATGGAGCTGCTCCAGCTCCAGCTCCCATCCAAACATTCCTATGCTGACGTCTCTATTCCCAGGACCTTTATTCTTACTAAGAAATAGAATTTCAGAAGATGTACTTAGTGGAAGTGGGATGAGCTTCTGACCCAACGAAACTCATAGCCTTACAAATAGAAGCTTGCATGAAGAAACAGACAGACAAGGGGAACACTGTGTTAGGATGAAGGCAGAGATCTATGTGGTACCTCTATGAAATAATTGTGACTAAAGATAAGTCAGCGCCCTCCAGAGGATAAGAGAGTCAGCCTTGTTGTTACTTCTCATAGCTGTCTTGCATGACCCAAGGCCCTTGCACCTAGCATGAAGTGGTCCTCAACCTCCCATATGGCTTTTCTGGCCCTTGACAGAGGCCCAGGTGCTGTGTGTCTGAATCTCAGAGTATTTAATAAATACTCAGCAGAGGTGAGGAAGGGGTTTTTGAAGGAGGAGAAAAATGATGATAGAGAAGCAGAGTGGAGCACCCGACAAGAGTCTGTGAAACAGCTGTACAACACATAGGTAACCCTTCATCCCCATCACTCATGGAGAGCCCTTCTGCCTCTCGACCAAGGGGCCCATGTTCCACAGACACAAGGGTTTGGATATCTTTCATTTCTAGGCAAGAGAGGCAAGAGGATACTTGTAGAGTCCGAGGCACACCTCAAGAAGTGGCAGTGCCTGAGTAGGGAACATCAGAGCTCTCCCCCAGGGGTGTGAGCTGCCTACCAAGGGAACATAGATCTCTCTCAGATACGTCCCTTATTATAATCTCTACGGATCTATAAAGCCATGTTTAAAGTCATTCTTGGGAAATAGTGAATATTTGAAAAAGCATACTAATTTTCTTCTTTTGATTCTAAATACAATTTGGTCCAAACTTAAAAGAGAGCAAACCTCAATTAGAAAATCACAATTTGCTAGCTGCTTGGCCAACTTTCCGTTTGCTTATGAATTCTAGAGTGGTGGTTTATTTCATTTTATTCATCTTAACTTTAAAAAAATAAAAAACAAACAAACAACAACAACAACAAAACGTCTGCAGTCTTGTAGGTAGAATCCAGGGCCTCACACAAGCTAGGCAACTGCTGTATCACTGGGGTGTTTCTTTGGTCCTCTTGTATCATTTGTTTTGAGACAGAGTCTCACTGTGCATTGCCCAGACAACACAGAGGACTCAGTTTGCCTCACTTTCTCTCAATGGATTCATTAATGAATAGGTCATTTCTCACTTATTCATACATATTATATGTTCTTATTTTCCTCATATGCTATGGGAAATACAATAAAAGAGATAAGGTTCCTGTATTACAGCTTCTATTATATTGGTACAAATAACCTTGGCCAGAGCTGTGAGTGAGTCCAACCCTAAACAGGGATGCTTCGTGTTCAGTACCATATATCATTATGTCTTATTATAATCCATGAGTCCCTACCTAGTACGGACTGATGATCGGCTGTCACACTTCTGGGCTGCTCCTTGCACTTTTGATGTCTGCTTGCCTTCCTTTCCCATGCATCACTGAGGTATGCAAAGCAAAGCAATCTCATGAACGAGTTCACTAACCATTAACTAAGGCTCCGTAGGAGCTAAACTGTGGGTCAGACGGCAGTCCCTCTAAGAAGTCATGCTGATGTCTCTGTCCCTTTCTCACTCCCACGGGACTCCGGGGTCTATTTTAACACCCTGCATAATCTTCCCACTGTTAATATCAATTACATAATATCTGTGGCCCTCCACGCTCTCTACATAGGTCTTGGAAAATGGACTGTTCTGCAGCTATAGAAACTGGCTATCTGGGGAATATTTAGATATATATTTCTGATACTGTGGGTATCACAATGGACAGTATGGTATTTGGTTAACAGTCTTAAAACACATCTCCATTTAATAACAGAAAACTATGGATGCCTTCTAGAATGCCACCTGCATAGATGAGCCACTGGACACAAAGAGAAAGCCAGGCCAAGGCACAAACGAAGTCAGGAAAAAGATGTTGCTGCTCAATGTCTTCACAAGGGTGCCACACTTGTTTTTCACCATGGTCATGTTCTACAACTGACTAACAGATTTCCAAAGATGTACTTGGTCATTTCAAGGATGTAGGTTATTTCTAGAAATAAACATTTAATCTTAAAAATTTGGAAGGCAAAAGCTATCCACAGTCCGGTTTTAAATGACCCACTCATTGTGACTTGGAAATATTTTCAGGAGCTTATTTGGGGGCTTGGTGTCTTCTGTCACACAAAGGAAAAGCAATAGTGTGGAGCCCAAGAGAGATCAACAAGCAAGGAAGCTTGGTACAAAGGCCCACATCCAGAGTTCAATTCCCTGGCCCTGTATGCTGGGAGAGAAGCCTTTGGGGTGTGATGGCAGAGCCCTCAAGAGGATTGGTGTTTGTATATTCAAAAAAACATGCAAGCTAGCTCCCCCCTCTGCGCCCTATGCCACGTGAGGGAAGTGAAGTGGGCCCTGACCATGTGTGGGAGCTACTAGCAGTCTGGGTTTCTAACTGTCAGCCCTATGAGAAATGATTTTTAAAGACCACACAGTCTGTCAGCAGACCAAGTTCACCAAGACACACATTTCCCAATGAGGAAATAAGACTCACAGAAAACAAGTTATTTAAAAGCCTGGCCATCAGATAGTCACATGACAGCTAGACTTTGAAGCTCTGGAGGCTGGGGCCATGGTCTGTTGTGTGGCTAATCTAGGAAAGATCATGGAAGAGAAGGCATCACTATCTGTATACGGGTAACCTACCTGCTCTGATTACATAGCATGGTTTTTTTTCACACACTAAGCTCTCTGAGACATCTGTCTGACCTAATCCTAAAGAATGCAAACTGAATTTACAAAACAACAACAAAAAAACAAACCTGTGTTGAAGATTCTGTAAGACCAAATGTCTTGAACTTCATGATTAAGTTAAAACATGGCCGATCAGAGCCAACTTACCTTGTTCTCAGTCCCATTGAAAGCCATCCATTGGTTCATTGACCACCCTGTGTCTAATTTAACATCATGATGACTATCAAAACTTTAATGTATACTCTTAAAGGACTGCTAGATTCCACCAATCCTACACTAACAATGTCATCATCAGATAGTGTTGGATGTATAGAAGAGCTTTCTGTACTTTACTGTAACAACCTACCTGTGATCCCCACCGACATTTTTATAAATATCTTGGTTTGTGACTTTCTTTTCTAAATAAAAAATAAAATATCATGTGTCTATCCACAAAGTAATATGGTATTTGGGGCAACATGGATCCCTGTTCCTAGGTCATGGCCACTTATATTCAGCTCTAGAATAAACACTCTGTTGTTCCTTTTGAGGTGAGAGTTGTGATTTTACAACCAGACAGATGATCAGTAAGCCCAACAAAAGGTAGCAGACACAAATAAAAGGTAGAAAAGAATGCAGAAGGCAGAATTTATAATATTTCATAGGCCAAGACCCTTAGACAAGAACAAGTCTTTCCACATCTGAGAGTATTTTAATGTACAAGCAGTAAAATATCACATACTCACCACCAATACCTCAATTGTATATGTGTCTTTATCCTGAAAAGTCCCACCTAAATCAATAAATCATGGAGGCAGGGACAAGGAAGGCAAGGATGGCCCCTTGGAAGCCCCCCCTAGTGTTCTGGTGTCCTGTAGTCAGCCAGTGGCAGGCACGCTGCCCTCCAGGCCCAGAACTAAGATCCACTAGAGGCCGTCTGAGAACCACAGCAGAGTGGGCAGACCCATCCAGAGAGCCACTTTCAGTAACTTCAGTGAGATGAGGTGAAGCTCTCTCCCCCTCGGTAGCTTTGCTGGCTGTTTATCCACATCAGCCCATCATGCCCAAGTCCGCTTGTGTGTCACCCAAGCAAGTCTGATGACCCAGTTTTCAGTTTCTACATGGGGACGATTGGGGCAAAGTACAGCTGGCAGTGCGTGCAGATGTCATCTCCTTGGGCACACCCCCTAACGCAGAGCAGCAGATGAACACGTGGTTGGGAGGGGTTCCCGCCCAATCCATGCACATGTCTTGAATGACTGATGTTTGATTGGTGTTTATATGACCGTTCATTTAAAAATTACAATGGAAAAGTCTGTAGGTGCCTTTCCCAAAGTTGGATTTATATTGCTGGCCTTGTTCCAACCACACTCAGGGAAGAGATTTTCAGGTCATTCTACAGGAAGTCAAGAGTGCTCCTGTACCTTTTGGGGGTAGGGATGTGAGAAGGTGGTTTTGCTCTATGATAGGTAGGATGCAGAGGGGGCTGGAGGGTCCTTTACAGAGTTTGACACCTATCATGGGGAGGAGCCACTGGGGGAAGGGGCCACTGTGGGGAGAGGCTGCTCTGCCAGGGGAGGGGCCACTGGGGGAAGAAGCCAATGGGCAGGAACCACTAGGGGAGGGGAAGCTGGAGAAGAAGCCACTGGACAGCATTTTCTTTCTGTCTGAGCTAGCTTTATCTGCAGCCTACTCTCTACCCACAACTCCGCCTATCTCAGAGGGGACAGACCAGAAACAGAGACAGGGGACACCTCACAACCATCCTTATGCTGCTTCCATACTGCTGGGCCTTTTGCTTTGCACATGCACACCACACACTACCCTTGGGAAGGTTCCAGCCCAGGTAGCTAGGAAGAAACACAAAATGGTCTTCCTAATCATAAGTGTCCAGATGCCTCCCTGCTATCTCCTGCAAGCTCCTGAAAGTTAATACCTCAAAAATCAATGGCAGTCCACTCTGCTTCAAAGCTCGGAGAACCAACTGTCAGACCACATGAAAGTCATTCTCCTCGTGGCTAAAGTTTTAATGTACCACATACACAGGGAAACTAGAGGGGTTTGCATAATTAACAGAGCACAGAAACCCACAGATAATGCGATATGCTGTTTAGAGGCGGAAACAAGAAAGAGACTTGAAAGAGGAAGCCACGCCCTTCCCCTCACAGCTTCCCTACATGTCCTCAGGGGGTGCTGTAGAGTTCAGCACAGGGGCCCCCATTCCACAACCTGCCCAGTCTTACGTTCTGGACCTCTGCTGCTCTGTTTCCATAGCAACACCTCCAGCATCCTTCAGAAGAGCTTCACAGTGGCAGACCAAACTCAGGACAACTCTGACAGATTCCCTGAACAATGGGTGTCCTGACTGGAAGAAGGGGGGAGCTGGGAGGCAGAAGGGGGCGTTTCCTGGCAGCCCTGACTCTGGGAGGAAATCCTTGGCTTGGCATCAGCAAGGGGCACTAGCTCTCAGCCTGCTTGCTCAGCAGAGGCAGCCTGGCATATGGTGTCTCCAATTTTTCATTGACAAGCGGTATGTTAGCCTCACTGAGGAGAAGCAGGGAGAGAGCCAGTTGGCTGATCACTCCCTGCTGCCTGCACCCTCAGGCAGAATCATATCGCTTTACTCAGATGAGTTCCTAACAGTTTCTTCAATTTGGCTTTTATAGAAAAAAAAAGAAAAAAAGAAAGAAAAAATCACAGCTCCTCTCACTGTGTCAACAGCCACCCGAGGGCCTACCACTTTATAACACGAGTGTATTACTATTTAAAGTCAGGCTTTTAGCTGAGCTGCAGTGCTGCCTTCGGAGTTTAATTACCACCCTCCCCACGGGGCCCAATGAGCCATACACTCCTCCCAAGGGGCTTCTGCTAGTGATAATCTTTAACTAAGTCAGGAAATTCAAATGGCTCCTCTTCAAGCGCCCTTGTCTAGTGCCTCCTCTGCTGCAGGACTGGGGGTGAAGCTCGGTGAGCCACAAACTGTAGAGGAATATACAACTGGAACTGAGCCAGCAGGATATCTGCATGGAATACACATACAATATGTAATTTGATGTGTTAATATATTCAATTTATATTTCTTCTTCTGAGTCACCAGAAAAGGGTTTTTTGGGCTGCAGAAGCAAGCTCCTGAGTCCATACCCAACATTATTAAAGCAGCCATTTCACCCTGACACCGAGAGGGCCCACTCTTCCTTTTCCGGTGTGTCTGGCTGAAAAGAATGTTGGAAAAGCCAAGGTCACAGTTTTCTCATTTCCTAGATACCCATTAAATCAGACCATTCTTCTAAAGTATCATTAAAGAGGCATGACTTTGAGACATATAATTGTCTCCAGAAACGATTAAGATGTCAAGGGCCATGTTATCTGAGATGGCTCCAGAGTTTAAAATCTACTGCATTTCCCCAAAACCACCAGAGAGTCAAATAGAGTAAACGCAAAAGAGAAGTTTTATCCATTTGTTTTGAAATGACAAAAACATATGTTAAACAATGTTAATTCAAAGAAGGTTGATAGAATATCTCTGGGTATTGATTGAATTTGTGGCATTCAATGGCATTCTTATACTTACGCAAATGCCTGGTCCCTCCTTCTGTACAGAAGGTGGCAGCTGAAAAGGGGGACCAGAGATGTCAAAGCAACTCTTCCTAAGGAGTGCAGGGCATGGCTACCCTAAAAGGGGCTACCCAATACGGCATGAGGACTACTATCCAAGGTCAAGTTAGGGCAAGAAAAACCCTACTTTCTTGTTGTCTTAGCAGAGAGTGTTTAAAGAGAAGGGGTTCTGGAAAACTGTTGGTCGGAAGTATGGAAAGGAAACACTGGAGTGAGTCTCGTAACTGGGAGATTGATATCTTCCCAGAGAAAAAGGTTAGGATATCAGAACCAGAGACATGGAAAAAGTGTTCATAGAGTTGGGGGTCTGACCTTTGAATACGCAAGGTGACTTCATAGTAGATGGCAGATGCTTTAACCTCGGGAGCCAGGAGGGGACCCTTGTGTGATCAAACATCTAAGCAGGGGAGCAGCTGACCAGCACTGGTGACATCCGCTAGGAGGAGTCTTGGAAATTATGACTTTGCAAACTGAAGGCAGATGGGGCTCCAGACACACAGTGAGGTGGGGATGCTGTCTTTCCAAGTAGCAGCAGGTGGGAACGGCCACTTTTCCTTCTGTTAATTTTCCAGCCACTCTCGGTTCCTTCCCACAGAGGCTGATGGAGCTGAGAGAGCATATGAGCATCTTTAGAACCTATGACAGTTATTACGGTGTAGAGAGGGGAGAGTGGGTCTGAGCTGACACACTAAGAGTTGGATATGGTTTACCTGACAGCAGAAGGACCTGTTAAGTCCTTTTCCATGCCTAAGAAACAAATCCACAAAAGCTAAGCATTTTGCTACAAATATCATCAACCATATACCATACGACTGTGTTTTCAGATGCCTAGTAGAGTAGCTCACGTCTGTCCTGGGTCTTACAAGGCTGAGTCCTCTTGTTGAAGGCTCTCAGGAAAGGGTCACTCTGATCCTGATTCCTTACTGTATACAATATTAGTGAGTGGACTTCTAATTCTTAGATGGCTGTTGGAGGCTGCTATCTTCTCTGTAGAACCATCTGCCTCCCTTGACTGGCAGCTTCCTCTCTCTATTACTTCTCATGCTTTGACTTCTCCTCCCAGTTCTGAAGGGTTTATATGCTATTGCTATTATATGGCCAGGTCCATTGGGATCTTAATAGCATCTGTGAGCATTTTTGAATATAGATGCCACTCAATTTATGAGGAGATTACATCTTGATAGAATCATTGTGAATCAGAAATATTCTATGCTGTGACAGTATCTCTCACTGAACCTGGTGCTGAAAAGTTTTGTTAGACTGGCTGGCCAGTAGGCCTTCAGATTCTTCCATCACTGCCTTCCAGAGCTGGAAAAGCAGGTATGTGTTGCCATGCCTGAGTCTTTCATGGGTACTGGGGATCTGAACTCAAGTCCTCAAGTTTGGGTAAGAAGTACTGAGTCACCTCCCAGCCTCCATGGATTTTGTCATAGAACCACAAATGGGCTAAATTAACATAACATCAGGCTCCAGAGGTAGGAGAAGCAGCAGTTCAACAGCAAGTGACCATTTTAAAGAGGTAAAGCAGAAGTCATGGCAGTTACCGACCATTTACCAGACTGTCCAGAGGATGAAACAGATCTCAGACATCAGCATACCAGATTCCATACTTCTGACTCTGCCTCCTAGGCTGGAGCACCTCTCTGGAGAGGCACCTGTCTCTGAGGAACCTCTGCAGAACCATCGACTGCTCTAGTGTTGGTCCCACGAGAACCGGACACTTTCTGCCTTTCTGCATATGTTTCCGTATCTGCACATTATCAATATTTCCATCTTCTTCGGAAACCTAATAGTCTACCTCAGCATTTCTAGCTTCAGACTGCTGTCAAGGGTTAAGCGACTCATCTCTATTCACTTGAAGCAGATATTAAACCACATTTAAATTTAAGATGGTGGACCAATCCATTGGAATCATCTTCCTTTAGTTTTTGCTCTGGTGAAATCGGCACTTATGCAAACTTTTGTCTCTTCACCTCTTGGCCCACCTTTGTGAACTAACTTCACCATGATTTATGCTGCACCAACTGTTTTGAGATGACTGTTATGTGTAGAACCTAAAAGCTCTCTCCTCCCACCATGTAATCACAGGCATCAATTCCTCCACTCAAGGACTGAAGCATTGTCGCTGTGACTGTAGTTAAAGAACAGGAGGGAACATCTGGAGAGGGTTTCCTAATGCTTTTAGACCAAGATTAGGATGTAAATCCAACCCGGAAATTGAACCCTCACTAAGCATCTTTGTTTATCTGATTACCACTCAAAACCATCTGCACTTAATTGTAAGACAACAAATTACTCTACAATCAGCCAGGATTAAAGGACTGAGCCTCTTATAGTTTTCTAGGGGCGCCATGTAAAACTAAAAGAAAGGGTATATGTCACTCTTACCTAAAGTTTAGAAAGCCACCAACTGTTTTGTTTGTATGTTTGAGTGGAGGAAGGGTGAATTCCTAGGCTTTCTGGTCTACAAAGGGCATGTACACTGAGGGGAGACATACTCTTCCCTTCTGAGAATTTGTGGTGAGAGAGTATCAAAGCAGGTATATCTTTCACATAAGTATTGGGTTACTTGTGAAAAGCAGAAAGCCACCATACCTCACCACTGTGGGAGTCTTCCAGGTATACTGTGCCAAGGGCATATCCCAAGACCAATACTTCTTTTCTTAACTATTGGCAAACAAACAAGACTTGTAGATGTCTATGTCACTACCCAAAGCCATGTTTATCTTTCTTTGACATTCCTTCATCCAGGAATGGAGGTTAGGCATCTAAATGGTTCTCCTTATTAACTGCCAAGATAGCACACTAATTTGAACCCCCACATATTATACACTTCTGCCACCAGCACTTTATTCAATTTCCACCACCATTTCTACCTGTAATTATTTGTTCTGAATTATTTCTTCTGACATTCTAAGACAGAATCATGGCATCACTCAAAGGAGACTTAAAAATAGCAGGATACAGCAGGGAAGTGGCACATATGAATTCATAGAGACTGATTATGCACAAGATCAAGCTAGGCAAAATACCAACATGGTGCTAGGGGTGGGGTGGGGTAGGGGTCATCAGGAAGCCCCACCCCTAGCTGGGGAGCTGTTGACAATTGACAGCTGCTAAGAGAGAGGGCATCAGGATGAGGACCCATGAGCCAGTAGATGTTCCCACACACATGAGCATCCTGGCAGTGAAGAGGATGTCTCGGTTTGAGAGAGAGAAAGAGAGAAAGAGAGAGAGAGAGAAAGAGAGAGAGAAAGAGAGAGAGAGAGAGAAAGAGAGGAGAGAGAGAATATATGAAATTGAGAGGGAAGAGTGGTGTATAGGACAGAGGAAGAACTGGAGGGGAGGGACTAGAAGGAGGACTTGATCAATATCATTACATACATATGTGAGATTATCAATCAATAAAAATAAATACTTTAAAATACAGGATTCTTGAGAAACTACTCAGCAGAATTTCTTTACTCACCTTAAAGGCCAGCACATTACCCAACCTGGACAGAACAGGCTATCTGGCTCTTACTCCCACAACTAGCAACAGAGCCACATGAGGGAGATAAGACCCAAGACCTCACAGCCTCAAGGAAGGTACTTCCCAATGCTGTTCTTGCAGGGGAGTTGTTGTCATTGTTTCATATTTGATAATTTTTTAAAGATACATAGTGCAGTTTGATACACTGCTAGCCAAATGGCATCCTACATCCAGAGCATGGTAGATAATCCATACTCAGAAAATGACACATAGAGAGGACTGCTACATGCAGAAGCCCATGTGCCTTCCTCCTGGCTATTTGCCATTGAGCCCCTTTCTCTTCACACTTTTGTCTACACACAGAAGCCCATGTGCCTTCCTCCTGGCTATTTGCCATTGAGCCCCTTTCTCTTCACACTTTTGTCTACACACAGAAGCCCATGTGCCTTCCTCCGGCTATCTGCCATTGAGCCCTTTTGTCTTTGCAGGTGTTCTTAGCAGGTGGCAAACCTAACTATGTAAATGCATTTGGAGGCCTTAAGGAGTAGACATTCTCTGTTCCCATTATCTCTCATAATTTGGAGGGGGCACCCACTAACATAATTTAGCACTTCGCACATCCTTTGAGAACTATGTATCTCCTTGTCTACTTTCTCCATCATACTGTGAGCCCCTTAACAACAATGTTTCCCTAATTTTTCAGTAACTATCCACAAACTCAAACAGAAGCCTCTGCAGATGATTGATAAATGAACACAGGACCAAATGCCAGAGGAATGAGTGAATGAAAAGATAAAATACCCTACATTCCAGAGATCTGGAAGGTTCATTCTCAGTCACATGATTGAGTTGGGGTGTCCTTCTATATATGTGTTGCTTTTATTGGTTAATGAATAAAGCTTCTTTGGCCTATGGCAGGGCAGAATATAGCCAGGCTGGAAGAAATATAGAGAGAGTAGGTGGAGTCAGAGAGACGCCATGTAGCTACCAAAGGAGACAGACACTGGATCCTTACCATTAAGCCACAGCCTCATGCTGGTACACAGATTAATAGAAATGGGTTAATTTAAGTTGTAATAGTTAGTTAATAAGAAGACTGAGCTAATAGTTCAAGCAGTGTTGTAATTAATACAGTTTTGTGTGATTAATCAAGTCTGGGTGGCCAGGAATGAATGAGTCAGTCTCTACCTATACAAGATACTTTCAAACACAGTATCAAATCATTGCTATTCTCTCTTATCCTGAGCTTGATGAGAGGAAGTAACCAGCTCATGTTGGTAAGCATTCCAAAAAGCCCAAATCCAGAATCCAAGCAGGCACCATACCATGTGCTGGGTACCCAAAAGAAAAGTGCACATGTCCCTGAGTGCTTAAAATGCAGGACTTTTCCTCAGGGAACGTATTTTATAGATGTGCATAAACTCCTTTATAGATAAAAATCCAAAGAATAATTGTCACTTCTCGCAGCCAGAATCGATGATGTATCATCTTGACTACAGAATTACTAAGGACCCATTTAATTGGCTTCTGGAACCTGCTCAGAATCAAGGTTCACCAGAGGTAGCACCTCTCAATGATGCCAAAAGAAATATAAATCAAAATGAAGTTGTGATCACAGAGCCACAGATTACCCTATTTCATTATGGAAGATGACATATTAATTTAACTCTCATATATAAAATGATTGCTTTTTAAGTGAGCTCAGGGCACTTACTGATTAATTTTAAACCAACTTCTGTTCCAGTAGTAGCAGATTTATCAGCTGGATAAGAGAGATACCAACTAAAAAATATCCTAGTGTTAGTATTTAAGAAGCACTTTTATGAGAAAAATAGGATTGTAGAAGGAAAAGTAATTCATAACCCATGTTTAAGATTGCTTCCTCCTACCTCCAGATCCAGACTATTCTAGAATTACTGCCTTTAGGTAAAGGCATCAATTTGATGCCAATGTTGACATAATATCTAGTAAATAAATAAATAAATAAATATAGATATAGATATAGATTCATGTACATCAATGTATACTTAATCTGATATCTCACTAGAACATATCAGAAAGATATAATAAGCATGATTAGACTTTTATTGCCAGCATTAAGAATCTGTTTTATGATCCTACTGTGCTGTGGCTTTATTTAACTTCCACACTTTTGGGCAGTACCATGGGTCAGTATTTCTTGAAGATCATTTGTGTTTATACCATTGACTTTAGTATAACTGATTAAACGGAATCTAAATAATTTATAAGTAGTTTTAATTTTTAAATGTGTGTATGTTTATGTCTGTGCATATGAATTCAGTTTTGCTTAGAGGCCAGAAAAGGATGCCAGATTTCTTTGAAGGTGGAATTACAGGTGGTTGTGAGTCTTCTGACATGGATACTGGGAACTGAACTAGGGTCCTCTGTGAGAACAAGGTGTTCTTAACTAGTGTATCATTTCCCCAGACCCTGAGGAAATGGAAGCTAGAGAACATAAGTAAACCACTGAGTGCCTCTTCTTTCCTCTCAGAGACTTGATATCACGATAGACAGTATCACTCAAATGACCTGTGTTGACTTTACCTGTAAGTACAGACTCCTGTCCTGTAGGTCACTTTGTAGCAAACAGAAGCCACTCTACCTGGGGTCCACTCCCCAGGACAGGTGTCAATCATAACAAGACAGAGACACTGATAATCCTTGCCATAGCCTCACAGGACATATCACAACACCGCTTCTTACCACCAGGTTTGCAGGAAATGCCTACCCTTTATCTCGCTAAAATAAGTCTTACAGATCTATATCAAGTTATCCCTTTATACAAGTCCCCCTGGTCACCTGTGGAGTTAATTTTGAAACAGTGTTTATTGACAGCATGTGGAAGCTTGACCTTCATGAGGATCCCAGCAAAGAGAACTCATGAGTTTGCCACACATCTAAGATGTAAGAAACTTTTTTGTTGCATTTATCAATGCTCCAGAATACGAGGCAAGGCAGACACTTCTCCTAACAGATAGTCTGAAACATCACAACCTTCAGAAGCAGCCTTCCATTCTCAAGATTCACCCAGGTGAAACACAAGATTTACCTTGCATCACCTTAAGAAAGGCTACAGAACATGCATTTGGAATATTATGTAGTTAAGTATTGTAAAAATTAAGACAAAGAATTACAAGCAGAATTCATTAAGATTTGGTCCCTATAGGTTCCATATTCTTCATGTTCATGAACTGGCACCTTCCCAGGTGGAATAATTAAGATCCAGAGTACAAGTCACATGGAGAGTCAAGATCCATCACCACTGGAGACAAATGCATGTGCCATAATTATAAAACAATCCTGTGAGTAAAGTTACGTTTCACTGGACTTAAACAGGCAGGGTTATCTCTTGCTAAATTGTATGATAGGAGAAGAAAAGAGAATAAGGAATGAAATAACATATTATCCTTCATTTTCTACTCTTATCACAATTTAAATTTATTTAAAATCCACAATTAAGGGGAAACAAAACTAACGTCTTTGGCTAATGATACTGCAAAGTAAAATAATTTGGAGAAAGGATGGGCTCAGATGGTGAGGGTACCAAATGACAGGTGCATTGCAGATTATTTGAGAATATTTTATGATAGCCAATACAAATGTTTCATGGTTTGTATGTTTTTTTACAAAGTTCATACATAGACACACATGTATGTATGTATGTGTATATGTGGAGGGTGTACAAGTGTATCTGTGTGTGTATATGTAGTATGTACAATTATTATATATTTGTTTGCCTGTGCATTTACAAATCATCACTGACTTGTCATTGAAGAAGACATCAAGTCTTTCAAAAGCATACATGACCAATAGCAGAGGGTACCAAAGTTAAAGAAAAGAATTCTCATCCTCTTAAAGGCTTATTGATTCTGAAAGTATTCATATGAGTGCAATGGTGTCTATAGTGTATTATGTGTGTCTGTTTGCAGGATGGGTGTGGATAGGGAACTGGGAAGCTCTAGGCATCCTAATTTTTAGAGTTCTTTGTATCATTATGTTGTTTTAGTTATTTTCCTCATTGCTCTGACTTAATACCTGGAAATTTAATGGAGAAGATACTATTTTGGCTCATGGTTTGAGGGGATACAGTCTGCTATCCTGGGAAAGTCATTGTAACAGAAGCAGAAGTTGCGTGGTCACATTGTATCCACAGCCAGGAAACAGAAACAAAAGCTTTACTCTGCTCACTTCTACATGTTCTCAATTTTATTCAGTTGAGGAACTCAATAGGAGGGATGATCCCACTTACATTCAAGGGCTTTCCTCCCTTAAATAAGCTTCTTTGGAAACACCCACACAGATACATGTGCCTCCTAGGCAAGTCTATATACAGTCCACTTGACCAAGAAGAATAACCCTCATGGATGTAGTATGAAGGTTCAATGTTTCAATCAAAAGCCCAGTAAAGTTTAATAAGACCCAGGCCTAGTTCCTACTCACTAATATGGATGCTACCAGAACTACCAGATAGGCCATCACCCACACACATCCTCTCATATCCTAGTGAGGAGCAACATACTGTCTCGTGGTGTTTCTGCGTAAGTGATACTGGGGAGGGGAGGGTTCCCCACATCGGAAGACCAGCACGAAACCAAGGGACTTCAATCCCAGAACATTGCCACACAGGTGGAGTGGGGCCACTGCACTCTGTGCTCAGCACCCAGCCCAGGGCTCCCCACATTCCTCTCTGATTTCCCACATTGCTCACTGTGAAATGAGGTGTTCTCCAGCTTGGCTCTGGTCACTGTTGCAAACTCCTACTGCCACAATCTCTCTATGCCTCACCTTTGTGTCTGAAACACTCTGCTCTGAGGATTTTTGACCTAGCATTGTAGGCACCTCCATCTTTGCTCCCTTATTCAGATTTTTATTATTGCAATGAAACATCATGGCCAAAAGTAAGTTGGGAGGAAAGGGTTTATTTGGCTTTCATTGCCACATCATAATCCATCATTGTAGGAAGTTGGGATAGGCACTCAAACAAGGCTGGAACCTGAAGGCAGGAGCTGATGCAGAGGCCATAGAGGGGTGCTGTCTACTGGCTTGTTCAGCCTGCTTTCTTATAGAACTCAGGATCACCAGCCCATGAATGGTACCAACCACAATGGGCTGGTCCCTTCCCATCAGTTACTAAATAAGAGAATGCCTTATAGTCAGATATTATGGAAACGTTTTCTCAACTGTGGTTTCCTCCATTCAGATAATTCTAGCTTGTGTCAAGTTGACACACAACTCAAGCACCAGAATTGATCTCATTTCCCTCACTCTAGTGATCCCTTGGATATACACACCTGGTAAAGAAAAGGACAAATCTGTGAAACCCACACTGAGAAAGCCAAAACCAATTCTTCCAGATAATAGTACCCAGAATTCACATAGAGAAACTATTTTTCATTATTATTCTCTTTACTTCTCTTGGAGCCCACTTGACAAATTAGTCCATTGCTAACAGAATGAGGGGGAAAATGTATGAATTCGCCATTAAAACTGTTTTTCACTGCTTTTTAAACCACAAGTAATATTGTAAGTTGATAGTTTCTCTTCTTTATTGGGTATCTCTTTGAAGTATATAAGAAAATGAAATTTACCATCAAATGGGTGTAGGAGTGTAACTTTCTAGGAGTCTAGGTTGTAGATCTGGGTCTGATCTCATCTATACAATACACACAAGTTTACAGGTGAGAAACATTATTGATTCAAGACCTACAAACTATCTCAATGCCATCTACTGAAATAGTTAGTGGATGGAGTGGTGTGGGAATGCTTGAATGCTGGGCTTAGAGACTATGGTGGTTGTCTCAGCTTCTTGTTCTTTTCTGTTCTTTCCATTTCTCATTCATCAATGTTCTTTGGACATCAAGATGTGAGGCAGGATTCTCAGGGTTGGGCATATGTGTGCTTTCCAAGCACAAAAGGCTCTTCATTCACCGCACAGGACGGATCAATCTGTGAAGCAGAGTCACCCAGAAAAATCCCAGCAGAGTCTTGGAGAACTCTGGTAGGCCAGGAGCCTCCTAGGTATAGACAGACTTTCTTTTCTGCCACCAGCCCCAAATCATGGTACAGAGACTTCTTATTAATTATGAAAACTTGGCCTTAGCTTAGGCTTGTCTCCACTAGCTCTGATAACTCAGATGAATCAATCCCTTTACATTATTCTATGTTCTGCCGTGTGGTGTTACCTCTTTCATCTTGCACCTCTTGTTTCCTCTTCCTCCATGTCTTCTGGTATCTTCTGCATGATTAGATTCCTTAGCTTCTTCTCTCTCCAGAAACCCCGCCTATACCTGCTGCCTAGCTATTGCCATTCGGCTTTTTATTACACCAAACACAGCAATACATTTTTATAGAGTGTACAACTATCTCACAGCACCTGGGAATGCTAGGCTTGGTGGAAGTGGGAGAATGGGAGGATGTGATTTTCAGCCCACAAATAGCCACACATTAAGAAAGCAAAGGGTGGCAAAGCCTACTGTGATTATGGAGCTGACAGGAAGAAAGGTCCTGCATTAATCAATGTTGATAAATGCTACTTTGAAATTAAAAAAAAATCCTGAAATATGGAAAATGTCATGTCTTGCCAACATCATACCAAACACTTGGTGTTTCACTCAAATAAGGAGCTGGATTCCATTGCCACATCAATCTAATGACCCAAACCAACAAAACTGAGCATACAAAGAAAGGCCAGTAAAGATCAATATTTGAGCATCTGTCTGCTATCAATAATGGTTCTCTTCAGAGAAGAGACTTCTTAAAATACAAACTATAAGAGAAATTTCCATGTGTTGGTTTTCACCATTTTTCTTACAGCAAAAAGTAATCACAAAGAGCATAGGTGCACTGTTTGTGCTGGAGTCTGATTCTGAGAACTCTGGGTCCACAATAACCAACTGTTCACACCTGCCACTGGAGACATTTTTTTCTGACTGCCCATCAACTTGGGTTCAATAAAATGATACCCATATTCCATGGGCTACTCTATAAATGGTCTGTGTCTTAATGGCATATGGGTTTAGGATGCTTTAGGACCATGGGATAGTTTCCACTTTTCCCTTCAGTTCAGGTCCTAGGTTTTTCAAGGACTTGCTTTCATGAGTCTTTATGCTGGCAGAGGTGGAGGACAATGTTGCTTGCTGTTTAGGAGATGCAAAGGCAGTTCAGGAAGTCAATGGAATTACTTAAGGAATATAAGATCAAACTCACACAAGAAGCTTAAAGTGGGGCCATCTGTGCCTATCCAAATCTCCTGTAACATCTGGGCATGCTGCACCCTTGAAACTCTTCAAAGCACTTATTTTTAATTATTGAATGTGATTTGTAGGTTCAGTAACTAACACAGAGACAGGAGCTCTGCAGGGCAAGCTGGGTAAGCTAGGTTAGACACATCTGCGAGCTCTGGGTTTGATTGAGACAGCCTGCCTTAATGAATACAGTGGAAGGGCACTCAAACCTGACTCCAACAACAATCATGCCCTTCACATCCACACTCACACACGTTTCTATATGTGCACAGCACACATATGCATGAAGATGAAAAGGGGAGGAAATGTATATGACATCAATGACATCTTCAAGGACTGAAGAAGCTTGGCCCATCAGCGTTGGCTCTCTGCCCCTTTCCCTGACTTCCCCATGGTGGCTCTTCCCGGTGGTTGCACTCATCCCATGCTCCCGTTTCTGTCTGCTCAGTCTCACACCAACAGCTCTTGCTCCACACAGCTCGCGTGCGGAAAGATGGACCGGGTTCCTGGCTGCTTCCCTGCCTCCCCTCTGCCAGCCACTCAGCTGTTTGTCTCCTTGCATCACCACCTCTCCCTGAACTGCTTTTCCTCGCACCTTTGAAAACAACAGCTCATTAGAAAGTGATCAGAGACCAAGTGAGCAATTGAGCGTAATTGCACAAAATTACACAGTTCTTAACCCCGGCACTCTACTGCGTCTCAGCTTGAGAAAACTGAAGGCCTATATTTACTGGCTAGGCTCGTGAGGTCACCGCGGTAGTCCCCAAAGGGAAGAGGGGAGGACTCCTGGGTACAGTGTACTGGAACCTGAGAGTTTACTACTCTGGGGAAAGCGACAGAGACAGGGAGAGAAGGATGCCTGCGGACACAGACAGCAGCATTCAAAGAAAGCTTGCAGAGATGCATCATGGGAGGCCGTGGGAGACTTCTGCTCATGAAAGCTTTCATAGATGAGCAGAGCGGCCATTCCACAGGATCCTCACAACTCAAAGTGAACACAGCAAGGATGCTCTTGAATCCTAGATCCCCACTGGGTGGTTCACTCTCCCAGTTTGCCCAGGGCTGTCAGCATTTGTCTCACCATTGAGAGCCATGCGGCCTGGCTCGCTGCTGGGTCCTCACTGAGCCAGGAGGCCCGATCACTTGTTCAAAGCCACCTGAGTTCCTGCAAATTACTTATACACGGTGTGCAAAATGGATTCTAGAAAAGCCATTCTTAAGTCTATGAAATTCTACCCGACTGCGGATTTTGCAATAAAGCATCCTTACTCATAATGCTGAATATAGGAGGTGTTCCACAGGATGGCATTTTCAGACTCGAGAATATGTGCATATACATATCTTAAGGCTGGAAGTCACTTTTTTGTTTAAAATAATTATTTATTTATTATGTATACAATATTCTGTCTGTGTGTATGCCTGCAGGCCAGAAGAGGGCACCAGACCCCATTACAGATGGCTGTGAGCCACCATGTGGTTGCTGAAAATTGAACTCCTTTGGAAGAGTAGACAATGCTCTTAATCTTTGAGCCATCTCTCCAGCCCCTGGAAGTCACATTTAAATATAAAATTATATTGTGTTTCAGAGATACCTTATACCACGAAGGCAACTTTACATAATATTTTTAAATAATTTTGTGCATGAAACAACCTCACAGTTTAGGATTTCTCACTTGAAGATCATGATGGTACTCAGGAATGTTTGGACTTCGGAGGACTTCAGCTTTAAATTTATGAGTTGGGGTTGCTCAACCTGTGTCATCTGGCATTTGGAAATATATATGTATATACACATCCATATATTCATACATTGTATATATATACATATACACATTATGCTATATTATATTACATTATATTTATTATATTAATTATGTTTACTACCCAGGCTTGTGGGGTCACCTCCGTAGCCCCAAAGAAAAATAGAATGATACATATATAATTTGTAACTGTGGTGCTTGATATCAAGTTTAGGATTTAGCACATTCTAGGCAAGCACTCTACTAATGAACTACATGATCTAAATTGTATTATTTTACATTCTGCTGCATTTACTTATTTGTGTGCGCATGTACACGTGTGTGTGTGCACGTGCATAAGTGTGCACATATGTACACATGTGCCCTGGATACTTGTACACATGATACAAGATAAACGTGGAGATCAGAGGACAGCTGCAGAGATTGGGCTCTCCTTCCACCATGTGGGTCGTAGGGTCTGAACTCAGATTTTCAGTCTTGGCTGCAAACCTCTGAGCTGTTTCACTGCTACCTAGAATCTGAGTGATGGAATTGCAGCCGGGTGGTGTTTCTTTGCACGGGCAGAAAAGAAGCCAGGAACACTGGAAGTGTGAAGTGTAAGACTTTTCTATCAGAATACATTTCAGTGAAGACAGAGCTGTAGAGGGGAAAACTAAAACTTCGAGTTCAACACCAGGTCACTAAAGCAGAAGGCAAGGGGTAGTGTGTGCACTTCCTAGTGGAACTCGAGTGTGGTAGAGGCTGTACAGAATAGACTATCCACAGATAAGGAATCATTTCAGAGATGCGTGTTCTGTCCAGGATCAGCACAAAATCCTTTTCACGCTCACCTCCTCTTCATGGATGCAGATAACTAGCTGTCACAGAAAACACGAACAAACTGTCTTGACTTTGCCCAGGGACAACAGAGCAGAGCATAAGAGGCAGGGTTGTTCCCACACTCAGCCTAACCCCCTTCACTCTCTCCCATCTTCAGCTCAGCCCGAATCAACACTCTCCCCATCTTTCTTGCACCTAGGACGTGGATGGAGATGAATACCTGACCTGTATGGTACCAGTCCTACCTCCTGCATGAGGTTGCTCTGAGCTATTCTGCTTTCTGAGCCTCCCTTTGCTTCTGGGAATACATCCAAGACTCATGGAAGAGGCTAGAGACATGGTTCATTTAAAAAAGGGCGAGCCAAGCATGTAGGAAGCCCTGGATTTGATCCTCAGCATCAACCAGGCCTGGAGGTGCACATGTATATTGTCCTTGCACTTAAGCGGTAAAAGCCTGAGAATCAGAAATCCAAGGTCATCCTTGGCTACATTGTGAGTTCTAGGACAGCCTGGTCTATATGTGACCCCGTTTCAAGTAAGAAGACTAAAAGAACAGAAAACCAAACTATGGGTATGATGACTGACAAGGGATAAGACGTCAATCACTGTCTACTTGTGGGGGTCCTAATTCAGGAGGTGGCACAATCCTGAGGCAGATGCTCTACAAACATGGAGGTTTGTAATGGGGAGCTGCAGTGTAGGGAGTCAAGAGTTCAAGACAAATCACCATGACAGTTTCTTAACATCTAATATCCTGCAGATGTTCAGGTAGGTAAAACATTGCTAATCTTTATCAAGACCCCAAGACACTGTTTTACTTGCAAACACAGGAGTTTATGCCACTTTATTAAGGAAGCCCAGTTTGCCATGAGTCCAGGTCCTGTGTAAGCTGAGTTAGAGAAGAATTCACTTGCTTCTCAGGCCTCCGAGGTGATTACCCAGGTACTGTAGACAAGGAGTGGGCAGGGGAGGGGAGGAGAACTAATCCTATTTATACATTACAGGATGCAAAGGGTAACTTCAAAGCATTTGCTAACAGAATGAGTTTGGTTTGAAAATGTTGAGAATAATTGCTATTATTTCATTAGATCACCACAGGCAGTCTGGTCCTTTCTTCCCTCCCTCGGTTTGTATGTGATATTGGGCAAATACATAGGGACAAATACATAGTCTGCATTGGAAATCAAGAGGAAGATGGTGGGAGAAAATTTTCACAGAATTAAAAAAAATGGCCTTGGAAATAGAAAGGCTTGCCAAGTAGAATCACAAGTTAGAATGACCAAGCTACTCCCAGCAGCCATAGCTCCCCACTGCCATCAAGATGTTCAGAAAAGTTGCCTTCTCCAGAATTTTCTTCTGAAAGACCATGCACTAAACTTGGATATAGCTATTTGGACCAGAGATAGGCCAGCAGGGGAGGGGGGTCGTCTTGTCCTGGATGCTGGGCTATATACCCCATACATGGGCATTGTGAATGAGTGACATATTGTCTACCTACATATGAGCAGAACAGAGCTTGACTCAGAGAGACAGGAAGAGAGATTATGTTGGCAGGGAGAGAGTAGCACAGAGAGGCTGGGGTACCCTGAGGGCCTCCTGTTATTCTGAGGTGGTGATGGAACTTGGCAAAGACAAAGACTCTGAAGTCCTATCACAGGTGCTGGTAGTTTTATTTCTGCCTGTTTTAGGTGTTGCCTTAAAAAAATGAATGAAATCACATTCAATCCACAATGTGTGATATATGCAAATAAATCATGATTTGTTCCAATACATGATTAGGGTAAGAGACAACTTGGCACTAAGACAAAGTGATGGGCCACCGGGGTGTTCCACATGGATTTAGTTAGCTCACTTGTATTCAAAGGGTGTCCTGGAAACCGGAGGTAAAAGCAGCAGCAGTGGGTGGAAGGAAGGCAGAGTTCTGTTTCCTCTCCTCATGGTCCAACCTGTACCTTTGGAATGGCTTCTCTAGGTGAGATGGCAATGTAAGGACACACAGAGGGGTCAAGAGCATACTCTTCTACACATGCTCTGGTGTTTCGTGGTGCTAGGGATGTAGGACTGGGTGACTCCATGGCTGCTGAGACATACTTCCAGACAGTCAAGCAGCCATTGGAGGCAAGCAGACAAGAGATGTCATGGCTCAGAGGAGACAAAAAAGTCATCAGCTGTTAGTCCCACCACCCAAAAAGGCCCACAGAAATGTAGTAAAGAGGCTCTTTGTCTCATCCTAACTGTTATGATACACTAAGTTATATGTCTTATAAAAATACATTATATATAATACTATATGCTACTTACCCACTATATACTATCTACCATTGTACTACATGTTACAAACTATATACTATATGCTATATACTGTACACTATTGTAGTATTCACTATACACTTTAAAGGTGTATGGGATAGGTAGTGATGTGGGATTCCCCTCTGTATGCTATGAATATCATTAATTAATAAAGGAACTGCTTTGGGCCTATAGCAGAGCTATAGGGGAACAGAGCTAGGTGGGAGGGGGGAACTAAACTGAATGCTGGGAGAAAGGAGGCAGAGTCAGAGAGAAGACATGTAGCCCCCATCGTAAGCCACAGCCTCATGGTGATATACAGATTAATGGAGATGGGTTAAATTAATATGTAAGAGTTAGTCAATAAAAAAGATAGAGCTAATGGGCCAAGCAGTGATTTAAATAATTTTCTCTGATTATTTCAGAGCTGAGCAGCCAGGAACCAACAAGCGACCTCCTTAGTACAGGGTCAGGTCAGTTATCTTTCTCCATTACCCTCCACCTTTTGATTTTTTTTAAAAGACAGTCTTGTTTCTCTGAACCCTCTACTCACCAACTTACTAGACTGACTAGCCAGGAAGATCTGGGAATCTGTCTGCCTCCACACCCTCTACTCCCTCCCTGCGAAACCCACACGATGGTAAACAGGCTTACAACTACAGTTGGCATGCTTATGTGGTGTTGAGGATCTGAACTCAGGTCCTCACGCTGCGTGGCAGGCACTCTGACCGCTGAGCCATCTCCCCAGACAGCTCTCTATCCTCTTTACCACGTTCTTGTTCATTACCCCCCGCTTCTACCTCCCATACAGAATGCAATCTGCACAGGGCCAGCATCTGTGGGCCCTGTTACTGTGCACCGATCCCAAACTTGGGTCCATTCTTGTCACACCATAAGCACTCAGAGACCACTGCTCATCAAATTAAACAGATTTGGAAATCACCACAAAGACTCATTCAGAACATTAGAATTCATCCTTTCAGGTATCTGTTCCTTTTTGTGAGCCCAGAACTCACTAACTCAGCTACTCTAACTATCCAGCTTGCCTAGGACTCCCCTGTCTCCTCCTCCTCAGCACAGAGGTTACAGGCAGGCCACCTTGCTCACCACACATTCCCATAGGTGCTAGGGATTTGAATTCTGGGCGTCACGCTTGCAAGCCAAGTTCTTTACCCCCTGAGTCACCTCTCCAGCTTATATTTATAAAGATTATATTATTTCTTATTTCAGGTTTCAAGTGGTGGATCATCAGCTTACATTTATATAATAAAAACTTCAAAAATATGGAAGATTAGTAAAACAGAAAATGAATCCTAATCCGCCAAGAGAAACCGTACTTTTTGTTATCTGATGTCCCAATCTGTACAAAAGACTTCTCCTAAGCAATTGGCAGTGTCCTGAGCATATATTCTGAAAGTCTGCTCCAAGAGCCTGAACAAAGAGCCCTGCTGGCAGCAGCAGCTCCTCCAACACCAGCCAGGCCGCCCTTAAAGGAGGCTGCTTCTGTCCGCAGCAGGGTGACAACTTCTACAGGTCACAGTATCTCCAGGGACTGAGTGATGGCTGAGTAACCCAGACAACACCAGCCACAGTGGCTGCCTAGCTCTAGAGAGCTGCTAGCTCCCTGATTGTTTGAAACTTTGGAGATAAATGATTTCTAAGCAGTAGAAAGCTCCTTCAAGTGGACGTATACTGGTCCATGATGGAGGTGGGTCTTTATTTATCTGTTGCTTTCATTGGTTAATTAATAAAGAAAACTGCTTGGCCCTAATAGGACAGAAAATTAGATAGGCAGAGTAGACAGAACAGAATTCTGGGAGAAAGAAGCTGAGTAAGAGAGTCGTCATGATTCTCCCACTCCAGGTCCACTGCCCAGAACACCTACCTAACCCAGCATGTCTATGTGAAAGAATCATACATTGGTCCATTTTCTTGAATTTTTAAGCATCCTTAAACAGCCCAGATTGTCCACGATTCCTCTTTCTTAAATCAGCATAGTTTATATTAAAGAAACTTAAATTTGTAAAGGGGGAGAGTGGGGAGGGGAAGGGGGACCAGACAGCAAAGCCTTGGCAGTGAATACTGGTTATTTTCTCCTTTAAATGCCTGTATGAGCATTTCAGCTCTTTGAGGATCCTATGTCTTTGTTTTAAACATTGAACATTGTTTAGGACTCCAGGAAGAATGTTTACCTCTTGAGATGGGCACACCCATTTCCCAGTGGCACAGGCCTGGCCAGAAGCTCCTGGAGAGCTGAGACTCATCTAGGCCCAGTGGCCCACAGGCACCAGACTTCGTGAGGATGGGGTGAGAGCTCTGCCTGCAGAGGCCCCGGAGGTGAAGCCTGGTCAGACTGTGGGTGTCTCTTTGTGCTTCCCATGTCAGCCGCCAGCTTTGTTACCATGGAGATCCCGTTCCACTGTGTAGCCTGCCTGCAGCCCTTTGAGTTTCTCTCTAGGTTTGTCCCTAGCTCTCTGTACC
The DNA here is from genome assembly GCF_000317375.1 of Microtus ochrogaster. NCBI lineage: Eukaryota > Metazoa > Chordata > Mammalia > Rodentia > Cricetidae > Microtus > Microtus ochrogaster. Next base: position 1,138,566 of record NW_004949170.1, on the reverse strand, counting down.
TGAATAGAGATAGGGAGGGGGTGACCTCAGTTCACTACCTCTGCCTCTCCATGTAGGGCCAGTGTGGTGTACCTGGTAGGATTCAATTCACCTTTCCTGTCTCAGCTCTTGGGGAAAAATATAAACACACACACACACACACACACACACACACACACACAGGCACGTGTGTGTGTGTGTTTATGTAGCCTAAGCTCATATATATACAAGCAACAGTAAAGGAACTCTTCAGGTTGTATGTGTGTGTGTGTGTGTGTGTGTGGTGTGGTGTGTGTGTACTAATAATTAAAAATAAAACATCATATACACTATGATGGTTAAAATTAAAATTACTGTCAATGCTAAAATTTGGAGAGGAAATGGAACATTACAAACAATCATGCATTTCTGGCAAGAGTTTAAATTGTACATTTTGATTTTTCTTATGAAGTTAAACATGCAATTTCAGTCTAGCATTTACCCAAGAGAAATGCTAACATATGTTCACAAAAAGACTTTGTAATAATATTCCTGCTAACCTTTCTCATATTAATCAAACACTGGAAAGAGCTCAAAAGTCTGAGAACTAAAGGATGGGGGGTGTACAGAATAAAGGGAAAATTCTTTCCAAAATCAACAACAACGTGTAATTTTTAATCTTGAGGATAAGAAGCCAAAGAATACACACGCAACTTGATTCTGTTTATATGGCAGATGGACCAAGGCAATCCCTGTAGACATATGGGACAGGGACTGCTATGTGCTGGTGGTGAAGGAAAATCTCACTGGAAGAAGGAGCAAAGAAACAGGCTTGGGTGATAGGAATAGAAACACCCTTCACTGTGCTTTTTGGGTGGCATTGCCATAAGTACAGACAAATGGAAAAAAAACACATTTAGCTGAAAATTAATCCTTTGTACTTATATAATTGTAGGTCAAAATTCACTTCAGAAAAACTATGAGGTGGTGGTACACACTTACAGTCAGAACACTTGGACAGTTCAGGTAAGAGGATATCCCTAGGTCTGAGTCCAGCTTGACCTATGTAGTGAGATCAATGTTGGCTTATTTAGTCAATAAGACCCTGGGCAAAATTCACATATTTATGCAATAGGAGAAAGTATTTGCTGTACCTGAAATCATCAAAACATAATATTTAGAATATATACCAGCCTCCTAAAAATTGAAAAGGAAGAGTTTCCAGCTATAACTCAGACAAAGGCCAGGCAATTTTTAAAAACAGAAAACTCAAAAGCTACTAATGAATATAAATAAAATCCCCCCAAACCGACCAGTAATTATAAAGAATCAAAGCAACAAAAAAAAATCCATTAGTCATTTCCACTTATCAAAGAATGGAAAGGAGAGAGGAAAAGAGAGGAAGGGAGGGCAGGAAGCTGGGAAGGTGATGCGAAGGCCAGAAAGTTTAACAGAACATGAGTGAAACAGGAACTAAGGAAAGAGAAGAGCAGTGGGGGAAGAAGGGAGCATCAGGTTCTCCTGGTCCTTTTGGTTCTCTGGGTCCTCAGGGTCCTCCAGGTGCCCTGGATCTTTTGGGTCCTTGGTTCTCTGGGTCTTTCGGTCCTCTGGGCCCTCTCTCTGGTCCTCTGGGCCCTTGTGCCTCTGGACTTAGTACCCACAGGACACACTCTATGTTCTCTGGTCCCTAGGGCCCCTCTGGGTCCTCAAGCTACAGGATGATGTAGGAAGCCTCATGTTTAGTCCAGACCATCAGAAGCCACTTCTGTCAGTACCACTGAAAGCTACCATAAGGTAGGTGCCAGGCTGTGGGTCCAAAGTCTTCCCTGGGTCTTCTGGAATCTCCCCTGTATCTCATGAGGTAAACGTTCCATCATTTTCTTTCTAAAAGGCCCAGAAAAGCAGCAGCACACCCAGGCTCTCACACAATGATGTCTCTTCAACAGCCTGGCATCTGACTTTCCTGACACTAGGGAGTGTGCCTGAGGCACCCAATGTTCCCAGGGTTCACCAAAGCTCACCAAAAACATCTCAAATTGGGTCATTCACAGCCAGCATTAATCCATCCTGATTCTCCTTCCAACACCTTCCTATCATGAAGAAACATTTTGTTTTCTCTTTAAACAAACAAGTATCTCATTCAAATCCACTCACACTTCTAGAAGAAAAGATTATGGCCTAAGGATACTGTAAAATGCAATTTATTTGATCTGCTTATTTCTTAATTCCCTCACCCCATATGTTGGTGAGATTAGAAAAGGGAGAAATATGGTGGAACCACAAGGTGATTACTTCAGAGAAGTCATGCTATGGCTTAGGATTAGGGAACTAAGGCCCAGGATTTACACAAGCCCAGGTGAAGCAGCCTCACATCTCCTATACTATATTGGGGGGTGGGGTTCTAACAAAGCCACACAAAGTAACACATTCACAAACCTCATATACAGCGATGTCATATGACAGCAGTAAATACAAGAGGGGCCATTTCTCACAGTTGTGCTAAAACAGTGAGGATGGGGCCAAGGAGATAAAGCAGGAGATGAAAGGAGCTTTCCACTAAGCCTGAGGACCTGAGTCTCATCCCTGAAGTTCACGGAATGAAAAGGGGACACGACTCCCAAAAGCAAAGTCAGATGCCAGGCTGTCAAGAGTAGAGATTGCGTAAAAGACTGAAGCGAAGTACACACTGTCCTCTTTGTCTCTGCTGTAGCCCTGATCCCCATACTCACTCCTGGATTGACTGAGAACAACTCTGTGTGACACACACACACACAACTACTGATGAAGACATTTACACACACACACATACTACTAATGATGAAGAAAATATTTACACACACACATACTACTAATGATGATGATGATGATATTTACACACATACTGCTGATGAAATTTTTATAAACAATGAGAATGATTATTGTTCAAACACATAACAGTATCAAAACTCACCAGTATCAAACTTTCACTGTAACTTTCAGTCTTTTACTTTCCTCTGTTACAGTCTTATTTTATTGCTGTTACTTAATTATATGTATGCTAGGAGAGTGTGTGCATATGAGCATAGTATCCTTAGAACCAGAAAAGGACATTGGATCTCCCCGGAACTGGAATCATGAGCAGTTGCAAGCGACCATGTGGGTGCTGGGAATTGAACCCTAGTACTCTGGAAGAGTAGTAAGTGTTCTTAACCACTGAGATATCTTTCCAGACCTAAATTCTGGCATATCTTTTAAAGAATAACTCCTTATGGGAACTATCTACTGTAAGACCTCACAAGAGCTATTTTGACCTTTTGAGGGCAGCATATACTATGAGTTAGCAATACTAACTAGGCCACACCTCTTAAAGGACCCAACATTTTCCAACATTGGCATACTAAGACCAGATTCCAACAAACCACCCCTTAGGGGACACACTGAAGCTATATTAAACCCTAGAAGACACTACAGAGACTCTGTCTGACAGGACTGCAAAGGACACATGTCAGTATAAGTATATCCAACCCCACAGAATGTATAGCACCAAGAGGAAGTCCAGTGTCAATGACAGCCATCGAAATAACAATGTGTTGGGATGGGTTCACAGCCCCTGACAAATGCAGTGCTAGATTGGGGTGTTGAAGGCCGGAGAAGCTGTGCATTGAGTGTGCAGGGATAAGGGTGTGTGACATCATCAATCACCTTGCAAGCCTAGAACTAAAGCACCTGAAGATGAAATCACCAAGATGCTGAGATCTTTTGTTTTATGTATGGGGGCAGAGCTCATTTACTTTTTGTGCATGCCCATGTATGAAAATCAGAGGTCTCTGCCTCTATCACTCTCTACCTTGTTTTCTTGAGACAGAGTCTCACAGAACCCAAAGATGACAGACTGGGCTAGACTGGCTGCCAGCAGGCCTTAAGGATCACCTGGTTCTGCTTCCTAGCACAGGAATTGCAGGCAGGATTACAAATCTGAGCCACAGCACCCAAGTTTTTAATGTGTGTGTGTGTGTGTGTGTGTGTGTGTGTGTGTGTGTGTGTGTGTGTGTTACACAATCAGCACCCTCATGCTTTCAGGACAAGGGCTTGACCCTGAGCCATTATGCTGTTCATTCAGTGGAAAATCACTTAACACAATGCAAAATATAGGAAGAATCAATCTTCCACCAGCTCTCCAAATTGATCCTAACCTTCTAGGAGTGAGCCACCTTCCAGTCCCACTGTGGCAACATCTGTAATAAATGGAGCCCCATGAGCTGTGGGGTTGGAGTTGGGTCTCCCCGCATTCTTACAAAACTTAGGTAACTCAGCTCAAGAACAAGTTTCAGGTTTAGAGCCCTCATTACCTGGTCCTAGAGTCCCTGGATCCGGTCTAAGAATAAACAACATGGGGCTGGAGAGATGGCTTAGCGGTTAAGAGCATTGCCTGCTCTTCCAAAGGTCCTGAGTTCAGTTCCCGGCAACCACATGGTGGTTCACAACCATCTGTAATGGGGTCTGGTGCCCTCTTCTGGCCTGCAGGCTTACACACAGACAGAATATTGTATACATAATAAATAAATATTTATAAAATAAAAAGAATAAACAACATGAGTCTCAACTCTGTCTACAAGAGATGAAGGGGGCAGTAATGCCGCGCACTGCGGCCCCAGTCAGCACTCTATGTGCTAGACCCCAGTTCGCGAGCTTCGGGAAGGGGGCTGGAGGTTGAGAATACTCACGCAGAGACAGAATGACACACAGACCTTCAATCACTGGTACCAAAAGCCCCTCTTTATTAACACCATGTAGACTTAAATATACTGTAGTCAATGGTCAACAGGTGATAATCCCATCCTCTGATCCTCTAACTAGGCACAGCTTCTAGTAACTTATACTGGAAGATTCTAGGAGGGAAAAGCAGCTGAAGGCCAGGACTCATTAATCCCAACATCTCCCCCCCTAAATTTTTTATAAAAGAGAAGACCCTCCTGTCTTAGGTCATCTCAGAAGAGTAAACCCTTACCCATCTTTGGGAGGCCCTTCCCTGTCTTAGGCAGGCCCTCTTCTGTAGAAGTTGTCTGTCTACGGAGGAGTCTTTATTGTTGGGGCAATATTTGCAGCCAAACCTGGAGTACTTTCAAGTTACTGGCCAACAGGCTCAGAAGGACTTGCTAAGTGACCATATGCTGCATTCTAATGGGTTGTCTGATCTTACACAGGTTTCAGAGATGAATGCCCATGACAACAGGCATTACAATTGCCAGCAATAGGGTCCCCAGTTACTACTGGACCCAGAAAAAAATTTAGGATTATGCCTGGATCATAAAGAATTTGTTGCTGCAAATCAGCATAAATCCCAGCCCCAGTTAACATATCTAAATTACTTTGAGCTTGACCCGCTAGAGCATTTAACTGGGCCGTTTGCTTACAATTTTCCTGATATTCCCCTCGCCATAGGAGATAATCTCCCCCAGATAAGACAGCACGACATAATTGTTGCCAATCACTTGGTGTTAAATTCATAGCAGAGAAAGATTCTACTATGGCCAACGTGAAAGGTGCTTGAGCCCCATATACAGCTACAGCTTCCTTTAATTGTTTCATTTCTTTAAATTTTATTGCAAAATGTTGGCGAATTATTTGCCCTGGGTTGTTGGTGTCTGGCATCTCCATCACCATGTATACAGAACAAAAACAAACTCCCTTGTTTTGTTCAGTTCCAGAGCCCCTAACTCAACTGAGACCACCAACCTTCATTATTATAAGCTGGTGGGGCCAAGGGAGTTGGATGTGAGTCTTCTTTTACTCTACGTTTTCTCAGCTTTCTCAAGAGATTTTTTAATTCCTTATGTATAATCTCCTTTTCTTTTTCTGATGAATCCTCCTCACTATCCTCCACTAATTCTAAATCATGAAACTCTTCCCTATCGTCCAACTCTTTTCTGAACCAAGAAAAGATACCTCCCATCTTTACTCCTCAATATGTCTCCGTCGGCGAGGAACGACGCTGTCTGCCTACTTCTCTCGGAGGAGCTTCCAAGGGCGGTCTCTCAGCGTTCCCTTTCCTGATATCTTGGAGGGACCTCCAATTGCAGCGCATCGCGGCCCCAGTCTGCACTCTATGCGCTAGACCCCAGCTCCCGAGCTTCGGGCCAGGGGCTGGAGATTGAGAACACAGACCAACACGCAGACCTTTAAACACTGATACCAAAGCCCCTCTTTATTAACACCATGTAGACTTAAATACACTGTAGCCAATGGTCAACAGGTGATAATCCCATCCTCTGAGCCTCTAACTAGGCATGGCTTCTAGTAATTTATATTAGAAGGGTCTAGGAGGGAAAAGCAGCTGAAGGCCAGGACTCATTAATCCCAACACAGTAAGATGGCTCAGAGGGTGAAGGCAACTGTAGCAGATCCTAAGGACACAAGTTTCATCTAGGGGACCAGGTAGTGGAAGGACTGACTCCTCAAATTGTTCTCTGATGTTTACTTATATATACACACACACACACACACAGAGAGAGAGAGAGACAGAGACAGAGGTGTAAAATAACTTTTTACAATAATCTGATAGGAGTTTGTGATATTTAAAAATACAAATAAATTGATAAGATGCAGAAACTTAAAGTTTGAGTTGCGACCATGAGAACCCACAAAGGCTCAGAAGTGTGAGCAGCAGCAAACATACACCTACCTATGCAAACAGAAAGAAGTAAAGTATAAGAGAAGAATTGGGAGGTGGTGGGAGAGGACACTCCCATGCCCATCACTGAGTGGTACTAAAAGGCTCTCCATACAGCCGATCACTGGATACTCCCAAGGAGCTCTGCCCTTTGCCCAAGTTCTTGGGACCAAAGACCAAAGGAAGCACTAGGGTCAGGACCTGTGGAGACAGTGTAATATTCTGGGTCTTTAAGAGACAAGCCACATCCACTCCCTTCCTCCTTGCAGCCTCTGCCCCACTCTCCTCTCTTCCTGTCCCCTCTCTCTAGAAAGACAGTCTGTCTCTCTCTCTCTCTCTCTCTCTCTCTCTCTCTCTCTCTCTCTTCCTTTTTCCCCCTCCATAATCCACTTAATAAATATCTAACCTACCTTTACTCTGTATGGTATGTTTATCTGTCTCTCTCGCCCGCCGCAGTCACATGGAGCCTTCCGAGTGGTCTCATGTGGTGTCCCTGCTTGGGATCCCAGCAGCTTGTAGCAAACCCATCAGCATGGTGTGCCTATCTGTCTACCCCTTGCCCACCCACCACCCACATGGCTAGCCGCCAGGGATGCCCAGGGGACCAGCCACCTTTGGAGACCTGCTATATGGTGCGCCTGGGCCCTGCCCGGCCCCCTCTGATCTTGGGACCTGCAGCAAATTCATAACAGACAGAATTGTTGGATATCCATGCTGGAGAGTCTAATGAACCACAGTGGCGAGAACACAGAATGGTTCGGGAGGTGATAAGAGGCACTGGAGCCTGTGAGAACCAGGACAGGCTAAGAGGAGTCAGAGGGAAACCTTCCACAACATATCAGGTCTGTCGAGCTATGCTGTGCCCCTGTTTTCAGCAATCTGTATTATAGTGAGAGATGTGGGCTGTTTCACAAGGGAAAACACTTCTAGTGCCTGCTAGCAGAACCAGCTGATGAAATGAAATGGCCAGACTGATGATCAGTGACCCGGAAGTACAGCCAAATAAGAGTAGTGGTACTGCATAGGTGAACTGGGGTACCTCAGCCCCTGTGATTACGCTGAAGGTCAGAGACACATTAGCTCAGAGCTCCTGCTTCTCTGACGGCAGAAAAATCACTTCTTAAATGCAAATGTACTTGTCCTAAACAAGCCTCCGTACTTGACAGTTGAATGTTTCTCTCCAAGAGGCCTTTGGGTGTTCTAAACTGCAACCTAGCTTGTACAGGCAGCTGTCACTTGAAGACATTGGTAACCAAGCAACTAAACATCAGCCAATCAGAGCAGCCCATCATTCAACCATTCCAAACCTAAAGACTCCAAAATCATGTCCAAATAAGGCAAGCCTGGTGTTTCACCCACCGGCCAATCTCTGCATGTCATTTCCAGTGCTGCAGGAGCAGAAAGGGCTTCCTTGCTGCAAACCAAACCATCTTCCCTCTGGGATGCTCCCTGTTTCTAGAACCTTTCCTTTCCCTGACTAAAATGTGTTCAATTCTGACTGGACTCAGTCTTTTCTCTGGACTCAGGAAGGTTTGCTGGGAAGCAGTTCTGACTCTGGAGATCCCGTGCAGGGCCTGGGGCAGAGCTTCCTGCTAAGAACCAGTCAGCCTCCACCTTAGGCTTAAAACCCATCTTGTAGTAAAGACAAACCAAGTTCATTCCTGTTTCTCAAGGACTGGGCTATGCCCCACCCATAACCTTAACTACAAATGGTTCTGTATTGCCATGATTGATTGGCAATCATGTCTTTTTCTCAATAAGTTGTTCATAACCATCTTGCAACCCTACCTTTGTTCCAAAAGGTTATATGACCAGTTACGACTGCCTTGCTATGACTATGACTACCTTGTTATGCCCACCTTGTGCCATGTCTTTGTTTCAGAAGGACATTAGGACTAATATGCTTGTCCTGCCCTGTAACTCTGCCTATTTTGCCTTTCGAATGCCCCATTTGGAAAGCCTCTACCCTGAGCTATAAAAGCCTTTCATCTTCACACCCAAGGCTGACCTCTCAAACCTTACCTTGGGATGAGGCAGCAGTATACACAAATAAAAAAGCTTGCTTTGTTTGCTCTAATTCATTTGGTCATGATGGTTTAGGCTTGTGGTCTTCCTCCCATCTTTGGGTTAACACCTGATGTTTGCTGATAGCTGCAGACCCTTAGACTGACCCGGCGTCCCTGTCAGTGCAGCTGTGGGCCTCCCCAGGGAGGCAAGCAGGGGCTTAGACGAAGGTCCATGCTTGAAACCCAACTTTGCAAAGAAATCCCAGAACATCACCTTGCCGTGTCCATAGGGATGCAGGACTCAGTCAGTTTCGGAAGTAAATCCCTGTACCTAACAACTGCATATAGCCTGGTACCTCTAAAGTAGACACAGAGGAATGTTAGGTCCTCAGTGTGGATGGCAGAAATACAGACATTCTGCAGTGACTCTCCTCTCCCCC
>NW_004949170.1:1113510-1129413 GCF_000317375.1 Microtus ochrogaster | reverse complement strand
CTCTCTCTCTTTGAAATAATGAACCTCAAAGAGATGGAAACTTCCTCAGGAATCTCATGCTAGAAGGAGAGGAAATGGCGCCAGACAGAGGGGCAGTTTGTCTATCTGAAAGAAGACAATTCACAGGCTTCTAAGGGTTTGGCAGAATACCTTACAAGATGAAGATGAAGCCCAGACAATGACAGTCAATGGCAGGCAGGACCACACCTTTACCAGGATAGTTTATGTGTACATATATTTCTGGCCCGTAATTTAAACTTCGGTCCCATCTCAGGACCTCAGTGACAGACTTGAGGGATTTGCTGGACCCTTTGTCCCTCTTCTCAATGTGGGCAACATTGAATAAATCTCTTTTTTATGCTTTCCTTTTGTAATTTTTGACCCTTTAAATTGTTTTTTTTTTTTTTGAGGATGAGTAGCCAGACCTAATTTGGGGTGCAGGTTGAGCCCCCAGAGTTTGATAACATAAGTAGTAGAGAAATGATGTGGGCTTCCACATCAAGAAACACTTGATGAAAATGAAAACGAGGCCCCAGTCCCGTCACCAAAATATGAGCAGATGAGTGATTCACACACATTCATGTTGGAAAATTCTATTTTCATTGAGTGCCACATCAAATTTTATGAACATCAGTCACTTAAAGAAAACAGATAAGAGGGGTCAGGGCTACAGCTCCATGTAGCGCGCTTGATAGGAATGAATGTGCGGAGGCAGCCAGGCATGATGACTAGTACTCTAAACAGATAAATAAATAATGATAGCATTTGGTCTTTAAGTGACAGTATTACAGACAAGCCAGGATATAGCTTTTATTTAAAATAAGTAATTTATCATTTGAGAAATCATGCCTAAATTCTAATAAGACCTCCAGGTAATATTTCTCTATTTAACATGTATCTACATTCGAGTTTCCACGCATTCAATGGGATATTCTTTTTAAATTATGATTTTCCAATTTACGAGACAGATTGCTCTTTCAATGCACTCAGAGAGCCTTGGGGCCTGAGCTGGAGATGAAAGTTAAACATCTATTTGCATTTGGGTTAGGAAATCCCTGTCATGGTTCTAGGAGACTTTAGCTGTCTCTGTGGATTTGGCTAAGATCAAAGCCCCAACGTTAAACGATCCTGGATTTTCATGCTCCCAACAGCCAATTGCAAAATGCTGTTCCTGCATACCATGTGTACCGCTGCCTGTCTGTTTAGTACTTCCTTCAACGTGTGTTCAACTACTCACATTTGACTGGATGCATGGGTGCTGGCACTGCAGAAATCTGCAAAACTGAGAGTAAGCAGAATCTGAAATGCAGCTACGTGGAAGCCAGAGACAGTGCGCATGCAAAACCCTTGGTACTGCACAGCCAGTCCATGGGGGCTTCCAGTTGCTGGTTCCGGGCCCACAGAGCACAGCTCTCACAACAAAATGAATAAGAGATAGCTTATTCTTCTCGAGTTAAATCTGGGTAGCCATGGCCTGGGAACACTTATTTAGATTGCCCTGAATTCCATGTTCCAATGTGGAAGTACATTCATGAAGTTGTATAGTTTTACAGAAGAAAGTAAGTTTTAAATCAAACCAAGGGAAGTTTAAAATACACCTGGTGGGTACATCAGAGAGACAGGTATACAAAATGAGGGACGCTTTGCTACAGTCCTCAAACACTGTTTGATTACTCTTAGCTGTGAAGTTGGTGGAAACTATTTGCTGAGTAGGTTAATAGATTATACAATGATTTTATCTATTACTGACAGGATATTAGTTCTGGCACTGGGGTGGTTAAGGAATGATATCCAGGGGGCTAAAGCCAGTCTATAATAAAGTAATTAGCCTCTAGACCTGCAACATAACAACCTATCCATGTTAGTCAGTCAGTAATAGTCTCTGCAGACAGCGTCCTTCCAGGAATTGTCCTCATCAGGTCCTTGGCAGTGACCTCAACACTCAGAAAAAGGCAGGGTCCTGCTGGCCCTAGAGTGTACCTCCTACATACACACATCAGGTAACATAAAAATAAACCTTCATATGCTCAACAAAAACAACTGTGTGATTATTCTCAACATAGCAAATGGGAATGCTTAAGTAGGATAGCGCCTTTGTAATTAATCTTGTACATGACCCAGGATGGTAAAAGTGTTTATAGACATCAACATTGAATCAATAGTCAATAAATTTCACCTGGAGATAAAAACGTATTAGATGGAATGAAAATTTTTTAGAACAGCAGATTCTGATTGCTATTTTTGTTTTATTGCATGCTCCTAAAAAGTGACAGATAAAAATGATTACAATATGATAAAAACGATCTTGTCTAAATACTTGCAGTACAGACAGCTCCTGAAGAAGCCAGATTTCCTTTCTCCATGCCATGGGCAGAAGAAAAAAAAATCAAACGGACTTACTTTTCTATGATATTACTCAGTCAGTGCTATTCTACATTCAGGGAAGTGTTTCACAAGATAACTGAATAAGGACAAAGGAAATTATGTTGACCAAGGACAGGGACAGAAAACTTTGCTCATGGAGAAAAGAAAATGAAACCATATACTTCAAGAAGAGGAAATGACAATCAGCCACTGCCGCCGGGTGGTCTAATTTTCAGGACATGCATATTCTAACCTAATAACTCAGAACTGGAGACTTGTACTTGTTAGGAAACAGAAGACAGGTCTGCTGGTCCACGTGACACATCACAGCCCTGCAGCTGTATATGTCTCCTCAATCTTCAAAGGCCATGAAAATAGCTATTATTCACGATGGAATTGCAATCTATCAACAAGTCAGTTTTCCATGGTGGTAATCAATGAAAAGTCAGCAATCTACCCTGCAGCTCTTACCTCCAAAATACAATCTTGAGACTTGGGTAGCCAATTAATGTTTAATTCATGCTTTTTTGCTAAAGAAAATAAAAAAAAAAATTCACCCAGCTTCTAAGATTCCAGACATCACAAGGCAAGGACATGCAGCCTGGAGATTTTAGAAGTCATTTTTGCCCACATGTGATGCTGCAGTGTGTCTCTGGTGTGGTGCAGAACGTAGAATCCCAAGCCTACAATCACTACGCAACCATCTCACTATTGAACTTCTGAATAGTCATTATATATATACACTGTAGTATATATACTGTAGTCTTTCACCCTCTGATAAGTTGGATCTGGATGATATAATTTAGACATCTTTATGAAGAAACTGGTTCTAGGTCATAGAAGAACGGCAGAAAAACAATATGTAAAAACGAGAACAGGGATGTGCACTGCAAAGGCCTCTTCTGAACAAGGCACGGAGGTTGCATTTATGAACCCACTGCAGCTGTGGTTCCCAGCACAAGACCTCTACAGAGTGGGATGTCAGCATTTCATCCTGGAAAGTGGGGAGTGGTTCCTGAGACTCCACCCCTCCCTGAGGGTCTACTGATAGATGCTGGAGGAGGAGGAGTATCAGAAAAATACACGGAATCAAAAACCAAATGTATCGTGAAATGGTGAGATTTGCCTTTTATAACTGGTTGGATGGTATCTTAATTCTACCCATCTTGTTTACGCAACACCATCTCCATCATTCTGATCAGGTGGTACCCTAGGTAGACTGGACCTTTGTCTCTATCATCTCCTCCCTTTAGAACCCCAGACTACTGTTTATATGCCACCCCTTAAAAAAAGTCATGTGACAGAATAGCACAAACTGGATGGGCAGGCAATGCATTCCTCAAAGACTGGTACTTGGAGTCTAAGAATAAGGAATTAGTATCTTGCGAAGGTTTGTTCCTGAAAGGTAGTACCCTCTCCCCACATCCACAGGGTGGGCCAGGCAAGGTAGTTATCTGGGAACCAATCTACACACATCCATGCATGCACACATGCACACTCATCAGCACACTGGAAGTATGAACCATGGAAAACACATGTATTCAGATCACGGTAAAGGCCCATCAGAAGGAAGAAGCAATGGGAACAATCCAATCTTTAATCATTTAGACACTTGTACTCAAGCACTGTTCTAAGTACTGGGGACACCACCATGAGCAAATTCCATCCACAAGTCACCTCCCTTGTAACAGGCCAATGGACACAGAGATTCTGAAAATCAGGCAGGGTCTGCTCTTCAGAGAGACAGAAGGAGATAGTTGTGGTGGTGACTAGCAGCCAGGCAGCAGAGGGAGAGAGAAGGGGCACCATGGATAAATAACTACCGGAAGAGACCACGGGTATGGGCGTTATGTATGAGGACAACTTATCACAGTTTGACAGAAGAGCTTGGGTTAATCTACTTCCTTCCATACTCAAGAAACTGACTACCCAGACCTCTACACTACCCTCTATTCAGAAGCAAGGTAAGAATGGGTGGTACCTAGGGTGTTGACAAGTGGTCCGTGCATCTAGAAAGTGGAAGTAGATGCCTTTTGCCTCTTGGACCAATGGCCATCCTTAGATAATGGGACCTAGAGAGGTTGGAAGACTGACTGCAGATCTGCCTGGGATAAGAGTTGTTTTTCTCAACTTGAAAATTATGTCTGTCTCTCTCTATTTCTGTCCACGGAGCATGGAGGGCTTGCCACCTCCTGAAGCCACCTATCTCCCTCAGTGAGAATGCTGAGGGACGCAGGTCCATACTGGTTACAGAGAAGGAAGCTAACTGATGCAGGTTCCCTGGACCTGTCTCTGGGGAAGGAACTGCATTCTTAAAGACCCAGGATATTTGGAGACAATGTCTCAACTTTGTAAAGGTTAACTAGGCAGTCCTCAATGTGTAAGCCTGGAGGGTGGGATCATGTGGTCTGTTCTGGAAACACACAGCAAAGAGACAAGACCTCACACAGACCCTGTGAGACAGCAACTACCTCAGCCTTAGCTGCCTGGTAGTGTTCAGAAGGTGGCAGAGGCTACGTGTGAAGGGAGGGTTGACGTTTCTGAACTAAGTGCACTTTTTTATTATATTGTTTCCAGGAGGAAGATTACCCTGAACAAATGCAATAGTTCCCCCAAGGAGTTCAAGACTAGATGTCATCTGTGTGAGGTGATGGGGAAGCCCCTTAGGTAGCTGTCTATCAATCATCACGTAGCCTCATGGGCTTGTGTACTTTAACATTTTTAATCAGAAGAAGTGGCCACACGCTGGCAGGGAAGGTCAAGTCATTGGCTTTATAAGATGGATTCCTGCTGTGATTTAAATAAAATTCAAAGGCACACAAGGCTTGCATAGTTACAAGGCTCAGCTTGATGTCACCCTGCCTGTCTGCCCCCATTTCACTATAAAATGTCCTCCTCCTCCGTCTAGACTGTTCCTCTAAAAAACCTTTCTTCCCATGTGCAGAACTCCCTCCTATGCACACTTGCCCTGCTATTTCTTCTGGGAGTCTCCTCTACATCATGCCTTAGCTAAAACATCACAGTCCCAGGAAGCCTGCAGAGTCCTTTCATGACCATCCTCTCTGCCATCTTCTCTTAGAACATCTCTTTCCCTGGGCTACTTCCTTCCTCACAGTTGTAGAAATCACCTGTGAGCATAAATTGATTTTCTGTGTCCCTCATAGAATGTTTTGCCTATGAAAACACAGACCTCAGATACCGGAGAAATGGCTCAGTTAATAGACTGCTTGCCATGCAAGTATAAGTATGTCATTTTATCCCCAGAACCCAGGTAAAAATGCACAGTGATGCATGCTGTAACCCCAGCTCCGGGGAAGCAGAGATGGGAGGATGCCTCTCAGAACAGTGCAAGCCAATAAAAATCCTTTAGGGAGGTGGAAAAAGTTCCTGAAGATGGCTCCTGAGATTGTCCTCTGGCCTCAGTACACACACGTGTCCATGCTTGTGCACCCTCACAACAATCAATAATAATAACAATAAAAGAAAAATAATAATAAAAAACAATAAAATAATAATAAGATAACAATAAACAATAAAAGAAAAACAATAATAATAATAATAAAAGAAAAACACATACCTCAGCCTTATTTTTTGCCATTCCTAGACGGCAAAGGAGCTGGCAAAAGTTCATCACAGGCAATTTATAAACATGGGACTAATTAATGCCTTGGAGATTCAGAGAGGCCAGGAGGTGTGCAAAACAAAGTATCTGACCAATTAAATACTTCATTGACCAAACTGGTCCTGAACTGTACTTCAAAATGAAGACTAAAACCATTTTTGGTTCCAAGCTTAAGCTTGATACTTCCTCAGAAATCTGTTAACATAATTACATTAGGTGTGATGAATAGAAAAGACCCTATCTCCAAAAGCCAAAGGGGCTCTCTTTTCCTTAAAGCATAATATTAAAAAGTACCAGACCTGGAACAATTACACACCGTGTAACGGAGTTGGGGATGTCTGCAGAATCAAGAGGCCCCAGAAGGAGACTTGTTTATCATCTTTACAGCATAATACAGATCTGCATTGTGGTGGTCAGGAGTTTGGGAGGGGGGGTCACCTCACCTAGATAATAACTGACCCTGATAAATGTAAACATAACCCTGGGCAAGGTACTTAAACTTGTTGGGACTTATCACTTGTGAAACAAGCATCAATAATTTTCTTAAGAGACAGTTGTATCAGTTGCTTTTCTCATTACGAAAAATCATTGACAAAAGCACCTTCAGGAAGAAAGTTTGTTTTTGCTCACAGTTTGAGAGTAGAGTCTGTCGTGGGTGAGGAAGACATGGTGGCTGCGGTATAAAGCAGCTAGTCACAGTACAGCTGTAGCCAAGCAGTAGAGGGAGCTAAATGCTGATGCTCAGCTTGCCTTTTCATTTTTATTTACTCTGGAACCCCAGCCCACAGAGCGGTGCTACCTAGTTTTAGGTGAGTCATCTCACTTCGGTTAAAGTTATCTGGGACTGGTCTAACAAACAGACCAGCAATCATGGCTCCTAGGCCTCTCAAGATCCAGTCAAGCTGACAAAATCAGCCTTCATGACTCTTGACAACTTGAAATCGAAACAAGTAACCCAGAAAGCCATTCATATTTGGCACAGAGTAGGAAGCGATAAACACTCGTCGCTGTGTTGAGCTGTGGCTTAAGGTGGGCATATTGAATGGCTGCCCTTGGGTAGAGACAATGCATGTTATAAAAGGCAGGCTGTCTGTGATGTCACAAGTGGAGTGAACACGTTGTTGATGTGGGAGTCCCCTCTGTGTGCTTTTCTTGGTTAATGAATAAAGAAACTGCCTTGGCCTGTTGATAGAGGAGAACTCAGGTAGGCGGAGAAGACAGAACTGAATGCTGGGAGAAGGAAAGAATCAGAGAGACACCATGGATCCGCTGGAGACGATGCTGGGAATTTTATCCGGTAAGCCACTACCATGAGGCAATATATAGATTAATAAAAATGGGCTAAATTAATATAAGAGTTAGCCAATTAAAAGCAAGAGCTAATGGGCCAAGCAGTGATTTAATTAATACAGTTTTTGTGTGGTTGCTTTGGAGCTAAGCTAGCCAGGTGGCTAAAACAAACAGCCTGGCTCTCCCTACAACACATTATCAAAATGCTGGTGTTAACTCAGAGGAGAAAGAGCAGAAGTATGCACAGTCCTTATAGAGCACCCCACATGCTGAAGATGGTCTCACGATCCACACTTAATTCTGGGTCTGGGGCCTTCCAGAGGCCCTGCCGCTGAATGCATGGTGAGGATCTGAGTGCTGCCAGGTCGCAGCTTAGATCAGGGTGTGCCCTCTTAGATGACCATCCGCAAGCTTCTCAGATAGCCACATCTGGCATATTCTTGCTGATAACTTGTCATTTCCTTAACTGCAGGTTAATTTTCCACATGCAGAATTTGTCACCAGTCTTTTGTGTGGCATATATCTGGTGAACATGGCCCATTATTTTCTCCTGTCTACAGGAGCCCTGACTAGCTAACATTCATCACAAGCCAACAAGGCAGTACTATTTTAATATATCTAAAACAAAGCCATTCATTAGAGATGAAATTGTTGAAAAGACCAAAACTATACAGACTCATGGATGTGTGTGTTCAATTTTATTAGAATTATAACAGATTTAATTAAAAATTTGTTTAGAACCAGAAAAAAGTACTATTTGGTGGGTTGACTTTATATAGGTAAATTTGTTTAAATTTTGTTTGTTAATAAAGGCTCTCCCTCCCTCTCTTTCTGTCCCTCTCTCTCCCTCTCTCTTCTTCTCTCTCCCTTTCTCTATAGCCCAGACAGTTCTGAATTCATTCTGTAGCCCAGACTAGGCTAGAGTACATGGTGATCCACCTGCCTGTGTTTCCCCATGAGCCAGGACACATGGCTTATCAGTATTTGGTTTTTGTTTGGGAGGGGAGGATTTTATAATGAGTACCGTACTGTGTATTCAGATGAGAGAGATCCATAAGTGGTCAAATGGCAGAGACTAAGTCACCATGGGGTGCCCAGCCCCAAATGGGACATCTATAACCCAATCTGACACCTGAGGCTCCGGGAACATCATAGAAAGGGTGGGGCAGAGGGGAAAGCTTTTTAAGAGCCTGAAAGCTTAGGTTGCCGGTCACATGACAGCTTTTCCCAGACAGAAAACGATATTACTATCATGAATTATCAACGGTATGTCTGCCTACACAAGACCTGCAAAGACCACACCAACCAGTATGTCAAGATAAGGGAATTCAAAAGGCTCCACCCACAGGTGAAGAACTACAGGCTCATTGGTACTTCTCAATGGAAATGCTTTCTTGGGAAAGACTTATCAAGTCAGCCTTGGTTCACGTCACAAACCATGGCCTCTTTGTTCCGTGTGTGCCCAGTGCCCATCCTTTCTCATGGCCCCACAGACCCGACTTTCCTTTCAACAATGACCAACACAAGGCAGATGACAGTGAGCCACATATTTGCCTGCAGAAGTCTGGCTTATGCATCTCCTAGAGCTGAACCTGACAGCAGGTCACATGGGTGACTCGAGAAGTCCCAATACTGTCATTTCCAAATGGATGGCTCACAACACATAGCTAGGACTACATTCTACTTTGAGAAGAATGGCCATGAGCATCTTATCTCCTTGAGGCTGATGACACCATCATGCTTTCCACTGCTCACTTCCACAGTCATGACTGCAAGACTGCTTCCCCTGAAGAACAACTTCTGGGGACATATTGATGATTAAACAACACCCACCTATGTCTATGCTCCTGCAAGGGATTCTAAGAAACTCTTTGCGTCATCAAAAAAAAAAAAAAAAGGCATAAAAGAGGGACTAGTCAGGAAAAGGAAAGGATGAAAGGGAATGGTGAGGGGATAAGAGGGAGTAATGGGGTGAATGTGAATTTTTAAATGCTTTATGCATGTAAAAATGCTATGATGAAACTTATTAAATGCAATCAATGTTTGCTATTAAAAACTTAAAAACATAATAAAGCCAGAATTCTGATATTTTCTGGCAGATGCTGGTGCTGGATCCAAGGCCACATGGAGGTTTTCGAAGCTCACCTTTTTTTGTCAAGGAGTTATTGAGGTTAGCAGTTATGAGTTTCTTCAAGAAAGAAAGTGCTGTCTGCTCAGAGTTCTACAGCACGGAACAAAAGTGTCTGGGTGGGGGGAGAGCAGGAAAGTGTGCACAGGCTGTGAGCTCACCAGGCAGCCCATATAGCCCCATGGAAATTCCTTCCCAGCAAGAAAACATCTTGAACATCCCCATCCAACACCCTGGGTGTTATTAAATACGCACAGTAAGAAAAACTGTTGAATTCAGATGGTTTTAAAGGGAAATACAAGTGATTTAGGGATGGGTTCACATTACAATTTTATAGTTGAAATTACTCTTCAGGGAAAATAAAATTGCTCATTTGTGCCCCATCTCTCCAAAATGTCATAAATATGTATAGGTGAGCATGGCCCATCACAGAGTAACAGGGAGTCAACAGGAGGCCACATAAGAAGCAAAATCAACAGCCTGTTTCTACACTTGTATTTGTCCCTGAGATGAAACTCCTTGTCAATCATTCATCCTCAAGACACTGACTCCTAAAAAATCATTTCTACTGATTGCTTTATTTCATCATCTAATTTGTAACTTACAACAGAGTCAGAAACCACCATCTCCTAACACGATGTTTACCTAGTAAGATGGGGGTATTGCTAATCCCCTGGGCTGCCACTGGCTTAGGCCACTTGGTAGACTAGAGGTCCCTGCTGGGTCTTCAGTGCAAACATTAGACAAGGTGAATCAAAACAATCTGTTTCTCTATGATGACCTTGGTGAGGAGAGAAGGTCCTATAATTGAGTTTGATTTTAGGGGATGATGTGACCTTTGTGGGTTTATCTAATGCAGAAACGAGTTAATGGTGACATCTCTTCTACACAGATACATGGCTTTCTCACTCCTTCAGTTACAGAAGCCCAACAAGCTTCCGAGAAACTTTCTAACATTGGAGGGTAGTTAGCAACGGTTCTTTTGCCTATTATTTTGCATCAGTCGAATAATAGATGTAGAGACAATTTAAGTTGACAGTAAAGAACAATGGATCATTGTTCCTTGCCACCCCTACACAATGCCCTTGGTTATGGAGACACTGCACAGGTATCATAAAATTTACCATGCCCAGGTGCAAATGCACAAAATGACAATTTAACTCTCTGGAGGCTGAAGCTAGAAGGTCATAGGTTCGATTCCAGCTGGGCTATAGGGTGAATTCAGAGACAACTAGTCAACTTACCAAGAACACTATCTAAAAATTTGTTTTAAAGGAGCATCATGCTTGCCTAGAATGCATGATACCCAATATATAAAAACAAAATAAATAAATTCATTATAGCCAACAATCCTATATTGATTAATATCATTAGCATTTATATTTTAAAATATTATTTTGTATGTGCTTGTGTACATATGCAGAGGCCAGATCTATCTTCCTCTACAATTTGCCACCTTATTTTTTGAGACAGTACCTCTCACTGAAACTGAAGCTCACTGACTTGGCTAGACTGGCTGGCAGTGAGCTCAGGACACTCCTGTCTCCATCTCTCAGTGCCAAGATTACAGACAGGTATCACTGGGCCCTGATTTTTCCGTGGTTTCTGGGAATCTGAAATCCAGGCCTCATTCTTGTACAGCAAGAACTTCATTTCCAAGCCCTCTCTGCAGCCCCAAGTCTGGCTTTTCACAGAGTTTCTCTGCACTGTACAATCTATGGTTTTGCCAAACAAGCAACACCAAGCATTGATTGATAATATTAGATAGGACAGAATCAAAGAACTTTCTTCCACTATATTCTATACCCACTTCTCTTATCCATTGCTCCCTGTCCCAGGCTTTCAAATACCTGGCAATCACTGATTTCCTTACTTTCTTTATAATTTTGTCTCTTTTGGAATGTTCTATACTTGGAATTATATGGTTGAAGTCAAGCAGCATTTTCAGATCAGCCTCCTTTGTTGGATAACACACATTTAAAATTCTTCCATGTCCATTAGTAACCTGACAGTTCATTCCTTTTTACTGATGAATAACTGCCCATTCTATGAATGTATACAGTTTTCTCATTGCCTTAATGACAGAACAGCATCCTGACTGCTGTTTTGGGTGAGTTTAAATCGAGCTCGTTTCAGACACTGGCATGCAGGCATATCTTTTCCTTCTCTTGCGTTAATTAAACATTTGCTGCTTTTCTATGACATTTTTATAACTGCCCCTCTTTTTTCAGATTTCTTCCTCTTGTATGTCAGGTTGAAGGTTTCCTATGTGTGCATCCCACGCTGTCTGATTCCCCTCTTACGCCCATGAGCCTACTAAGGGCATCCTGCATTTCTGTTTGTGTTTTCAGCATACCTGCCACCCCTGTTCCTTTCATGGTGGCCACTTTGTTCCACTGGCATCTCAGGCCATGATTAACTTAAATCTCTACACAATTCCCCAGTTTCTTCACTATCAGACCCTGGTCGTGATATCCCTTCTTCCTTCCCATATGAATTCTGGCTTCTCATTTCCTGAATGTGTTGTAACTGAACACCAGACTTAATCTACTGGGTATCAGAAGACACTACACTTAGACTCTGAATGTGGGGTTCTGTGGAGTTGGCCAGGAACCATGTTTGTTACACTGTGGCTGTGGGTCCAAGAGACTTTAGTTCCATCATTTTCTCCCTCTCTCTTACTGCCTTAATGTTTGTTTCTTGGAGACTTCTGATCTGTGTCTGCCAGTATCTTAGTTGTGATAAATTGCCATAATTTGGGGTCCCATTGATGTGGTGGTGAGGTATTGGGAGGGGAAGTTTTGTGCTCGTGTGCCCATATCTCAACTTTTAGCATCTCTGAGCCTCAGCAGAGTGACCCCCGGAAGGGTTCAACTTTGGGAAGTTGTCCTTGACCCCCACTTCTCCTCTTCTTCTTCACGTGAGGCAAGGAAGCTAGAGGAGGCTGTCACATCTGGCTGACTGTCCTTCCTTCAATGCAGAAAAGGACTTTGAAAAGATTTTTTTCGGGGGCTGGGGAGATGGCTCAGTGGTTGAGAGCATTGCCTTGTCTTCCGGAGGTACTGAGTTCGGTTCCCAGCAACCACATGGTGGCTCACAACCATCTGTAATGAGGTCTGGTGCCCTCTTCTGGCCTGCAGGCATACACACAGACAGAATATTGTATACATCATAAATAAATAAATAAAATAAAGTTTAAAAAAAAAAGAAAAGATTTTTTTCTTTTAGAGTATAGTTTATAGGGTAGGCAGAGAACACTGTGCTTATTTTAAAGGTTCCTCTTTCACTTGTCATGACCCCAACAGTTTGGGGTTTCTCTCATATCTGTGTAATAATTTGACAAGGTTCTTGAAGGTGAAATAAAGGTAGAGTGGGGACTCCCAGGACACTTAACTCTCCAGCCATGAATTCTCGTTCCTGCTCATGTAGGTTGATCTTGGCTGTCTCTCTCTGAATTGATCTGCACTTCAAGATTTCAACCTTCTGACAGCCCCACAAAAGTCACTGGTTTTCAGTTTGTTCCATTTCTGTTTGTTGTGAGAAACAAGAAACCCGATTGGTGATAATTTCCAAGCTCCATGGTGTGACAGCTAAAAATGCAAGTCTGTGAACTCTGGGGAAAGGACAGATAGCGAGTGTGCTTGGCTCTGAGAAACATACATTACCTCTGGCACTCAAGTGTGATATTGTCACCTGAGAAAAGCTATAAGCCAATGCACACTGTACAGAGGTGTCCATGAATCAATAAACCTGCATTTACAAAAGCAGGTGGAGACCAGGCTTGCTTGGTTGACCACAGGTTTTACGAGCCCTCTCTGGGCCATGGGCCATGAATCAGAATACCACCAGTGCAAACTTGAGGAAAGTAGGATCAGTTTTAAGCAGAAAAAATATAATATTATTTAGTAAACATATACTATTTAGTAAAAACATACTAAAGACATTATTGGCATAAAATAAGCTGTGTCCACTTTTCTTAAAAGAAGTATGTTGGTGTTAGCTTGATTAGTGAAATAACCAGGATAGCTAAAAGATAAAGCAATTAAAATTTTATTTATTATAAGGGGCAAGCTCACAAATATGAACGAGAAGTCCAAGATCGGCTGTGCTGCCAGCAAATCACACAGAGCACGCACCTGGGCCACACACGTTTTTCTATGGGTCCCAGAAAGCCATACCCTAACTTGGTTTCACCTCTTAAAGGTAATTGATTGACAAAGTTTCCCCATCAGAAGTATTTTACTTTGGATAAAAATTTATAAATCAATCAGTTGCTATATGAGAAGAAGGTGGCGACACTGGAGAATAGGGAGAGCAGGGGTGTTGGCGACCAGAGTCCCCACCAACAGCTGCTGGGATGGGGAAGTGGAGACTCTCAACAATAACTAAAACTCTAGATTTTTTCTATTACATTTATTCACTGTCTTTACATAAGGGGAAGGGGACACAGTACACACATAGCGGTGGTCATTTGCAGTGAACATCTGCAGGAGTTAGTGCTACAGCTTGTGGGTTCTGGGGATAAAACCAAGGGTGTCAGACATAATGGTAAGTGCTTTTACCCACTGAACTATCCTGATGGCTCCAAATCTAGATTTGAACATGAACATTAATAACTTAAATGTTGACAAATTCAAATACCTCTTTAAACATGGAATGGGTCAACAATGTGCAGACCAAACACAAAGGCCCAAAGTGGGTTTTGCCTGGCATGGACTCCGGTGCAGTTCAAACCCAACCCTGACTTGAGGAAGCACAATAATCAAAGAACTTCTCTGAGGTCACACAGTCAAGGGACAGTCAAGGTGCTGGGCGATGAAGCCACCTCACACTGCTTTCCTGGAGCAAGGCACAGGTCCACTCACGAGGACCTTTCCTCCTCCGTGGAGCTAGCGGCTACTGCATAACCACCACATATCAACATTCTTTCATGGACAATATTAACGGTCTCTGTGTTTACATTTTAAAATAGCTTTTAAAAACAACTAACTTCATCATTTTCCCCCCAAGGAGCATAATTATGTTTTACTTAATCAGCAAGGAAGAAGAACCCTAATCAAACAGTCACCGTTTTGCCTGTGCTGTGAAATCACAGCAAGATAAATGTTTCCAATCAGTTACAGGCCATCCTCGAAAGACCATGGCATTTAAAAAAAACAAAATGGGCTTCAAGCTACTCGGATCCAACGTCCCACTGCCTCACTGCCCCCTTTAATTCTGATTCACCCTAGAACATTTCAGCTTGCTAGGCGTGGCTGCTTTCTACAGAGCAAAGTTAAATCTCGGTGGGCAAAATGAAAAAGAAATCAATGGGTAGAGGCTCTCAGCTTGGTCAGGTCTCCCCCTATGTGCTGTCCTTGATGAACAGAGGAAGCAGCAGAGAGGAGCCTGAATTATTGAGCTGTATCAGAATGAAGCGGGGTGGGGGAAAGTGGGCATTGCAGTTAGGGAGGTTCTGGAGAAGGTACCTGCCATGCAGTGTTAGCCACGCCCTTGGTCCTGTGACTGAGTCCTACAAAGACAGATGCATAAACTAACAAGTCCCAGGAAGCCAGGGCCACTGGGGCTAGAGACAGAGCTGATATTGGAGCTGTTCAAGTTTGATTTTTTTTCTTTTTTTTTTTTTTATAATATGTTTTCTTTATTTTCTTCAGATTGATTTGAGGTTTTGTTTTGTTTTTTCCTCCAGAACATGGACTGACTCCAAAGAAAAAAAATCAAATGAGTTCAAAACCTTCAGTTCAGCCCAAGCCTTTATTACTTCCAGCAGCACCTAAGACTCAAACAAATGCCAGTGTTCCAGCAAAAACCATCATTATTCAGACACTCCCAGCCCTTATGCCACTGGCAAAGCAGCAGTCGATCATCAGCATACAGCCTGCACCCACTAAAGGTACCTGTGTAGATTATGGTGCTCTGTGTTTATTGGAAAGCACTAAGGCTTATATAACGTGAGTTATTTTAATTTGGGTTATAATTTTTGAGCATGCACCATGGTGTCAGGAATTTCCTTGGATCTGAGGCTTTTGCAGAAATGACTAATGTAGTTCCTGTCCTTGTGGGGACAGGGTTCTGCAGGTCGCTGACATCTGTTGCCTCCTCTTTCCTTACAGATTTTACTGGGATAATATCTGTATTTAAGGCACCAATTTTTTGTTCTTGTTGATTTCTTTTTTCTTTCTTTTTAAATTGTTTAAATTAATTTATTTTTAAAATTTTTTTATTTTTAATTTTTAAAAAAATCGTTAAAATAAAAATTTTATTTTATTTAAATTAAATAAAACAATTTAAATAAATAAAACAATTTAAATGATTTCTTTTTTAAAAAAAAAATATTTTATTTTGTTTAGAGTGTTCTGTCTGCATGTGTGCCTGCAGGCCAGAAGAGGGCACCAGATTTCATTACAGATGGTTGTGAGCCACCATGTGGTTGCTGGAAATTGAACTCAGGACCTCTGGAAGAACAATCAGTGCTCTTAACCTCTGAGCCATCTCTCCA
>NW_004949170.1:1105865-1112745 GCF_000317375.1 Microtus ochrogaster | reverse complement strand
CACCCACACACTGAGACAATGGGGATGTTCTATCGGGAACTCACCAAGGCCAGATGGTCTGGGTCTGAAAAAGCATGGGATAAAACCGGACTCACAACAAGTACTCTTAACCACCCAGCTATCTTAGCCCCTCAAGTCTGATGTTGTAATGTGAGGTCAGCACATATTAAAGTTACCCAGGGTATACAAAGACACACAGTCATAATAAACTCTGGTAAAATATTCTTTGCATTAGTAGCAAGTAAGGAATTGCCTTAGAAACCTAGTAGCAGGGCATCTCATGGCAGACACGCCTTTGCTTAGTGTGACCTCACGTCTTCCTAACCCTTAGTTTAAAATATCAAGCACAAAATGAACTTAGTATACCAGAGAAGCACCGTTCAGCAGGCACAGAACACAGCGGAGTGCGCACTGTGGACAGCTGGAAATTGAAGATCACTGACATCACCTGTGACATACAGCAATGTCACACCCACACTGCTAGCCCAGGAAAAGACTGACATTCAAACCTATACTGAGTCTGTATCACTCCACATTCTGGTGTCAAAGGTCATGTGTTGCTGAGCCACAGTCATTGAAGGGAAGACTACCTTTTACACAGCTGTGGTCTTGGCAGGCCACAGAAGTGATTCATCCCAGAGGTGTCTTTCATACAGAACAAACACTTTGTGACTTAATGTAATAATTGATACCAGGGAGAAATGGAGAGGCGCTGAGCCAAGTATCCTCAGAGGAGCTATTTCATCCTGCCACCCATTTCGGCATCCGTTAAGCCAACCTCCAAGGAAACCTAAGAAATACAGCTCGAAATAAACTGCTTTCTACCCAAATCAGTTCTGATAATGAAGCTCATCCTCGGTGAGACAGGCTCCCCGCCATAGCATGGACCACAGAGAGAGTGGGTGGCATCTGTGGCTGGCATCAGTGGGTACTCTGGCTGAGAAGGCTGGAGACACCAAAAGCACTGACCAGAGGTGAAAGGAAGCACCTAACAGAATCACCTTCATGTTGTATACTCTCAATTCACCAGCTGCCACTCACCCTTCACATCCATTGATCATCCAAGCACACACAGAACTGTGCTACTTCTGAACTGCTTTTTAATCTTTTCTTTTCATTTTATGTCCGTACATATGCATGTACAAGTATCTGTGTTTATGCTGTTTGTACAGCTGCCCAAGGTGGCGAAGAGAGGACACCCGACCTCCTGGAACTAGAGTTACAGATGGTTGTGAGACACTGTGGAGACTGGGAACCAGCACCAGCGGGCACCGATAGAGCATCACTGAGCCATCATCTCTCCAGTACCTGCTTCTAAATTCTTTTCAGAGAAGTGTTTAGTGGTGGGGAATAGGAAATGCAACATTTTAGTTCGGGGCATTTAAATAACATCAGCAAGCTTTGGGTCTCCAACTGTCACCTCTTGTCCTAATTTAAAACTATTGCCTCTAGAGTCTATCCTGGATCACACCCAGTACGATTCCCATGATCCTTCTGTGTAAAATGACTCACACTGGATGGATTGCTTCAGACTTTCAAATTAGTAGGTCTGGGTTTCTCCCCCAACAGGATCCAAAAGGAGCTGAAATATGCACATCATACTGAATTTTCAGTGCCAGAAGCAGCAATTAAGCAAAATTGTTGTCATAAAATTTACAGCGAAGAGAGCAAGAACACCTGGATAGCTATCAATTAATTCCCCCTCATAATGTCCAGCCCAGCTCGCTTTTTCTATGTGGGCCACGATACTCGGGTGAGGGATGTTTATGGCTTATCGTAGGGATGGTAGTTAAGATTTCTGTGAATAGGAAGGGCTTTCCCTCGGCTCTGTGCAGATTTGACTCACACATAGGGAGAGGGAGATGCTTCAGAAGGGGCAAGGGCCTGGGTGGTGTTTTTAGATGCTCCTGCTAGGGAAGGCAGGGTGACTCTGGGAAGCAGTCAGTGGAGGGGCAGGGGGCATGTATGGATCCACCTTTATGTGTGCAGAAATGAGGTTATGTTGGCTTTCCCAGGAAGTGGGTCAGCTTCGGTGGGGGAAAGTAATCTAGAAAAGGCTGGTGTGAAGCCATTAAGACTGCCCGGGTGGCCAGTAAGAAACTGGCTATCGAGCTGTATAGAAGCTTACTCGGAAACAGGTTGGGAATTAATATTCTGTCCGTTGCTCCCTTTGCCCATGTTTTACAGGTCTCACAAAGGTTTGGGGCCACTTGGCTTTGAAAATAATGCACGGATGCTATGACTAAACTGGAGCCCAGGGAGACAGCTTTTCCTGGAGAGCATTTGAGCATATTTGAAAATCACACAGCATGTCCAAGTAGGTTAAGAATAGCAAAAATCATCTTGGAAAACAAATATAAAATTAAGCACTCTACCTCACTGTTGCAAATGAAAAGCCACCAACATGTCTCAAAGCAGGAATGCATTTTATGAATGGCAAAATGGCAAGAAAGAAATTGCTGGCACTACCCAAGAAGCAAAGCTGCCCCCGGGACCGCTCTAGAAAACATGCAAAGAGCTTTGCTTAATTGAGTCTTTTAGTTCCATTTATGTCTGCCTATGGTGGTTTTATATGCATATTTTATAAGCTTAATTTTGTGTGTGTGTATTGCATGTTCACGCTACACACACCACGCCCACGTGCACTCTAGAGTAGGGCGTTGTGCACACCCATGAACATATCTACAGAGGCAGATGCCCGTGGAATGGGGAAGAGGCTGCTGGAACTCTGGGGCTGGAGGCAGGGATGAGCTGCTCAGTATGGGTGCTAGAATAAGAACTCAAGTCCACTGTAAGGGCAGCAAGTGTTCTCAACACTGACCCAGCTCTCAGAACCAAGGGTGTAGCTTTTAGTCCTTCAATATGATGGCGATGATTACAGTCACGTTTCTGGAGGACTGTTGCTGCTATCGGAGCAGGGCATGGACTCAAACCTTGCTCCTAGCTGCAGCATTGTTGAGAGGCATCATCTCCCATTTTCCCTCTTTACAGTTTGGGGACCTGGAACCATTAGTTTTTCTTTAGGAAGCAAAAACTGGCTGCACCTGGACACACTACTAGCCGCTTGCCACAGGGAGATTCCTGCTCACAGCTGTAATCTAGCAGAGAAGAAAAAAATGTAAAACAACAACAACAAACAAACGAAAAAAACAGGCAAGGCAATTAAAAGGGAATGCATCACTGGGTACCCATCACCTGGCTGTTTTCCAGAATTTATCTTGCATTTTACAGACACAGGGTAATTAAAACAGGAAGAAGCACAAAACAATCAAAATATAGAGGCCAAATTACACCCCCACACACACACGCACGCACACACACGCACACACACACATACACACATACACACATTTTGCACATAAGGCAAAATTTTCTTCAAAGTCTTAAGTTCATTTCAGCCCAGAAGAAAAATGCAGAGAGGTTTATAACCCATCTGAAAGCCACAGGATATGAGAGAATAGCCCCCATCCCTGCAACTTAACCCTGGTTAAGTACCCCAGCAGGCACATGGCAGACCCAATCCTGGGGTCCTCAAGAGCCTTCTCACAGGAGAGCAGGCCTTAGCCTCCTTCAGGGTCCAAAGGGGCAGGCCCATTCTGGGCTCTACTCCCCAGGATCTGGGAAACAAGCCAGAAAACTGCCTAAGGCTTGGTTTCAGGCCAATACCATTCTGTGTGGTGTTTTTCTATGCTCTGAAATGAGAGTGGGCTAACATCCCGATGAAAAGTAATAGAAGACTTAGAGCCTGTGGGACTTTCCTTAAAGGTTTTCAGAACAAGTAGAGGCAACTTAAATTATAATGAGAAAACAATCATGAGCATCAAACTACTGTGGCTTTTTTAGAAAGCTTAAGTGTTCTCGTCTGTAGGTTGTGAAGAATGGGCCCTTGTGAAACAATGGGACAAGTTTTACTTCATGGCCCCAACGGCGACCTTTCCTCTGATTCTATAATCCCATCACTGAGATAACAAGGAGAGTAGCAAGATGACTCAGAGGTATAAAACTTGCCACGCAAACATGAGCACCCGAGTTTGGTTCCTAGAGCCCATAGGAGAAGGATGAATGGACGGGGACACACACACACACACACACACACACACTATACTAAATAATAATAACAATAATAATAAATAATAAATAATGAAATCTTAGGTGCCCTCATTTCCTTTTTGCTGCTGTGATAAAATACCCTAACAAAAAGGCAACATAGGAAAGGAAGGGTCCATGTGAGTCCCAATTCCAGGTCACAGACCATTATTTCATGGAAGTTAAGGCAGTGGTTGAGGCCGTCACATCTACAGGCAGCAACAGGGAATAACACAAGGCTCCTTGCTTTCTTGCGTGTTCACTCCCAGCTAGCTTTCTTCTCTCTTATACTGTCCATGACCACTTGCCTAGGGAATGACGCTACCCATAATGGTCAGTGTCTTCCTACATAGATTGCCACTCAAGACATGTCTACAGGCCACCCTAGTATAGATAATTCCTCACCTCATGAAAACTTCCTTCTTGGGGTGATTCTACATTGCGTTATGATGACATTAAAACTACCCAGCATAGTGGGTACGCATGGATTTGATGAGGACATCTGTTGCAGATGGCACAGGATAGACGGTGCTGGAGCTCCAACAACAGACATTCTCACTGTGGTTCAGCAGAAAACACACACCAGCCCTTCTCTATCCCTCAGAATGAAGGAGAATATTTCGTGCAATACAGCATCAATAAGCCACCTGTTAACAGAGTATCAGCAGCACCCAAAGGGACATATTGCATTCAAACTGCAGAATCTACAGACTATATATGCACCTAGCCTTACCTAGACACACCTCATCCTCCCTTGTAAGCTCACACACAAATAGAGCTGTTGGTAACTAAACACAAAGGATGAGTTGAGAAATACATCATCTGTGGTTTCATCACAGTCCCACCTTCATTGCTACTGTTGTGATAAAACATTCCATAGAAAGTAACTTAGGGAAGCAAGGGTTTATCGGGCTCACAATTCCAGGTACAGTCTCTGATTCCAGGGGAGTCAAGGCAGGAGTTCAAGGAGCTGGTCAGAGTACATCCACAGTCAAGAGTGGGGAGAGAACAAGAGGGTACATACTTGCTGGCACTAAGCCTCCTACTCTCATACAGTCCACAGTGGGCTGGGTCTTCCGGTGTCAACTAATGTAATCAAAACAATCCCCCACTAGCATGCCTACAGCCCAACCTGATATACTCTTATTAAATGATTCTAGGTTGTGTCAATCTGATCATTAAAACTTTTGTAATCAAGGAGCTGAAAGGAAGATGATTGTGATGTCTGTGGGATATTATATCTTGGGATCATCATGTATTATCATATTATATGCCATTGATCACCAACAAGGGCATCATGAGGCTTATGGTTATGACTATGTGTTCTGTGTGTGTGCTGTCAAAGTAGACAGAAAGCTGAGATGGTTCAACACTTAAAGTAGCTTGCTGCTTTTCCAGAGGATCTGAAATCAATTTCAGTACCACGTCAGGCATTTTCAAAACACAGGATCATTCGGTATTTTGAAAGAGGGTTATCATTTCCTGAGAGATCAGGGTGTCTTTAAGACTCCAGTTCTGGAGATGTGGTTATTTTGTATATGTGACATGTAGGATGTCTGTGGCTACAACAGTACTAGGTCTTGTCAGTGGCCTGGGATGTGTGAGAGATGCAGACACATGAAGCAAGTCAGCTCTCTGCCTAGATCTTCATATCACCACAGGCTCCAAATATAAAATAGACAGTCTTTGCATGCATCCTTGCCCTAGATCTACCAAAATAATACAGAAAATACTATGTGCACATATGTTTAATCTTTTTGTGTGTATATGGTATGCATGTTTGTGTGCATGTATACACATGTGTTTGTGCATATGGAGGCCAGAGGACAACCTTAGTTGCCATTCCTCAGATGCTGCCCAATGGTCTGGAGATCAGCAAGTAGACTAGGCTGGCTGGCTAGTGAGTTTCAGGAATCTGCCTGTCTTTACTGCTGCAGCACTGAGGGTGGACGTGGGAAGGAGTGGGATGGGGGCAGGAGTGGGATGGGGTTAAGATAGGATGGGGTGGGAATAGGATGGGGTGTGAGTGGGATGGGGTGGGATGGAGTGGGAGTGGGAAGGGTGGGAGTGGGAAGGGGTGGGAGCGGGATGGGATGGGAGCTCCCACTGTTGCAGCACTTAGGGTAGGGTAAGGGTCAATGCTACATTACTGTAGCACTGGGGCTTAGGGGTGGGGTAGGTGTTCCACTGCTGCTGTAATGAGGAGGCTCTACTACTACAGCACTGGAGGTGATGTGAGGCTGGTGTTCCACTGCACAGTGCATGGGAGACTTCACTACTGCAATATTCGGAGTGGGAGTGATTTCTCCACTGCTGCAGCACTAGGGGTGGGGATGTGCTTCACTGCTGCAGTGCTGGGAGTGAGGGGTGTGCTCCATGGCTGCAGGACTGGGGGTGAGGAGTGTGCTTCACTGCTGCAGTGCAGGGAGTGAGGGGTGTGCGCCGCCACGGCTGCAGCACTGAGGGTGAGGGGTGTGCCCCACAGCTGCAGCACTGGGGGGAGTGAGGGTTGTGCCCCATGGCTGCAGCACTGCGGGAAGTGAGGGTTGTGCCCCAAGGCTGCAGCACTGGGGGAAGTGAGGGGTGTGCTCCACTGCTGCAGCACTAGGGGTGAGGGGTGTGCTCCACTGCTACAGCACTAGGGGTGAGGGGTGTGCTCCACGGCTGCAGCACTGGGGGTGAGGGGTGTGCCCCACTGCTGCAGCACTGGGGGTGAGGGGTGTGCTATACTGGTGCAGCACTGGGGGGAGTGAGGGGTGTGCTCCATGGCTGCAGGACTGGGGGTGAGGAGTGT
>NW_004949170.1:1103805-1105285 GCF_000317375.1 Microtus ochrogaster | reverse complement strand
GTGAGGGGTGTGCTCCACAGCTGCAGCACTGGGGTCAGGTTGTGCTCCCCTGCTGCAGCACTGGGGTGGGGAGGGACTCCACGCTCCCACTGCACCATGACACTCTGCCTCCCTGCCATCTTCACATTCAACTCCATATCCTTCCACAAGAGAGGCACAAACCTACACCCTGACTCAGAGTTTGTTCTTCCCAGGGATTTTCTGCACAATTGTACTTTCTGATCTAATTTTCTGCTTGACTTAGTAAATTCTTGTTGACTTAATTTTAATAATATGAGTGGCTAAATGTTATCTAGTTAAGATGAACTCTCCAAGTAGACAGGCTCAAAGCCAATCACTATCTGGGCAAAGCAAGGCTTTCTGGGCTTCTGTGGTTATTTTGGTTTTGGTTGTTTTATTTGACTTCATTTCTGTTTCAATAAAGTCTTTGTATTTCACAAAGTAGCCAATCTGGCCTCGAGTTTACACTTGCCCTGACCAGTGATTAGGCAGGTACATGGGCCATAGGCATATACCACCATGCTGAGCCTGGGACAATGATTTTTAAATAAAATGTAATTCACTCTATTTTTGTATAATCTATATTTCTCTATTTTTCACAAGTATGAAATAAAATATTATATCCATTAAATTACCCAAATGTATAATGAAATTAATTATTTAAAAGAAAGGAAATTAGGTTTGTTTGCATAACTTATTTTCATTGAACCCATTGTGTCTTTTCTGATAGCATTTTATTAAATATCTACTTATTATAAGGCTACAAATAATCTGCTCTAGAAATTCATTTTCCATTATGCCTGTGTGAATATGTCCATGAAGACTTCTATAGTTAACAAACCTTTATTATAAGATTAAATTTGAATTGAAAACTATTTTTAAAAAGCCCATATGAACAACTATATGCCAAGAAATTTAATAAGCAAAAAGAAACTCACAGATCCTAGAACATATACTCCATTTGAGACTAAATCATGAATGAATACAGAACTGATAGCAAGTAATGATTGACCCAGTAATTTAACACCCCCACAAATCATATCCGAAACTAGATAATTTTACTGATTAATTAATTCTACTAATCATTAAAAGCAAAACAATACCAATTCTTATTAAATTATTCCAGAAACACTATTAGAGGCTCTCCCAGATATATTCCAGAAGGCAGGTGCTACCTTGACCCTAAAACCAGATAAGAGAAAGTTTTAGGCTAATATCCTCGATGAACACTGGTGCAAAAATCCTCAAGAAATTAGCAAACCAAATCCACTGGAAGATTTAAAAATGTATTTGTCATGGCCAAACAAGAATTACCCCAGGAATACAAAGGTGGCTCAATATCTATACATCAAAAACAATATAGCACATCTATGCAATGAACATCCATGATCAAACCTGAATAAATGAGGTAGAGAAGATATACAATTGAACTTAAGAGCACTGTGTGTGTGTGTGTGTGTGTGTGTGTGTGTGTGTGTGT
>NW_004949170.1:1091851-1103655 GCF_000317375.1 Microtus ochrogaster | reverse complement strand
AGAATCAACAGTTGATCTCATGCTGAACTGAGAAAATCTGAAGGCTGTTTCATGTCTAGGACCAAATTACTATATGTGCCTTCACTGCTACTATTAGACATTATACTAGATGACCTTCCCAAAGCAATCAGTCAAGAGGGAAAAACAAAGGCATCTGGATCAGCAAAGAGGGTACAGAATTGTCACTGTTTACAGATCATGTGATCTATACAGGAAACCCCAAGGACTTCAACACAAACTTCTGGATCCAGTAACGAAGCTGGCAAAAGTACAGGGTGCCAAGTTGGTATAGAGAGGAGTGGCGTTGCCGTGCAACGATTACCAAATATCTGAAATCAAAAGCAGCCTCATTTCAATAACTGAAAACAACACTAGAAAGAAACTTAAAGAAGCAAATGGTGTTACAATGGCATCTGCAAAACATGGATGAAAGAAACCAAAAAAGACAGACACATACACAAAAAGAGAAAACAGAAAGAAGCCTGATGTTCAAAGATTACAAGGATTACTACTGCAAAATTGCTCAGTCCAAAACAAGGTATAAACTTGAGGCAATTCTTATCAGCATGGTAATGGCAATCTATTCCGCACTTTAAAGAACAAGGCTTATGGTTGGAGTTGCAAAGGAAACTTTAAAATTCCCGGATAACCAAACAACCTTGATAAAGGAGAGAATAAGACACAATGCTGAAATGTACAAGTAGACCAATGGGGAGAATAGGGATAATAGGCGAATCTACAACCAATTTAGTTTGACAAAAGGGCCAAGAACACACATTAGAGAAAGAATAATCCTTTAAATAAATGTACAGAAGAAACTATCTATCCACATGTAGAAGAAGGAAGTCTCACAGATAACGCAAAATGCATGGAGAGCTAGTTGGTAAGGCTGCAAACTGACACCGTTGTATGGAAACATATGAGGTGAGCTTTCGGCACATTGGAATGGACAATTTTGGGGAACAAACGCTGCAAAAGAATAGCAACCAAAAGAAAAAAATAGGCAAATGGGGTTCCATCAAGCTAATCGAAGTATACAGACTAAAGAAAAATTAAATAAAACGAAGGTGGTTTTAACATTTACAAACACACAACTCAGAAATTCGAAACTGTGCTCACGTCAAGCCTGCAAATGATTGTTTATAATGGCTACGTCCACAATCTCCCATAACAAACAGCTCAGCCTCCTCCTCTCCCAATGAGAAAATACAGTGGTCTATCCATACAGTGGCCCTCAGCAGATACAGACAGATGCATCGAGAGAGAGAAGCCAGGCCACGTGGGCCATCTCCTACATGCCCAGATATGGGGTGAAAACATAGCAGAAGGGGCAAGGCCTCATGTAGATGAATAGATGCCACAGAAAGTGACAGACACTGAAGCTAACAGACAATCATGCTTGTCACCCAGTTCTCCTCAGCTCTCCACACAGGCACAGCCCTTCATCAACATTGCCTTGGGAGTTAGCCCCACCCACAAAATTAACCAAGTAAATTTAGAGTCATCAAACCCCTTTTGCAGGATGCACAATTTTGAAGAAGGAGGGGACCCATGAGGGAGCCCTTAAGTATATATTTAAGCAATTCTAGAGGAACTCACATAAACAGTATTCATAGTGGGGTTAAGTGGTCCATATCTTTACAGAGCAGAGACCCCTTTGCTTCCTGAGATGTTTCCTGAGCCCCGTGAACTTATTAGATACTTTGATGTCACAAAAGTGTGATGTGCATATGTACAAATGATCCAAACGTAGCAAAAAGCAGCTAAAATAAAAAAAAATCAATAAAGCAGCTTTTTAACAAATGCACTCTGCAATGGATCAAAGAAAATGCCGGGCAGCTACGTGCTGCAGATCTGACACCCATTAGTTTTCTGTTTCAGGGAGACAGCTTGGCAAGAAGAAGGCAAGGCCTGTCTGTAATGTCTGTAATGAGCATGTCTGGGGCAGAAGCAAAGACGTCTCTCAGACAGAGAATAAATGCACACACAATGCAATGTGCACCTCTCGTAGAGAAGTCACCTTCCAGAGGCTTCTGGGAGATACAAGACTGAAGCCCCTCCTGCAGCCTCCTTACAATCCTCTTTGCTGGAAGAACACACTTCAGACATAAGTGCGTGGTCAGGAGAAGATCCTTTCCTGGGAGATTTTTGTCTTCTTCGGGTTTTAGTTCTTTAAAACATCATCAAAACAAGAAGACAGGCTGTGAATAACAGCTCACCCGAGCCTGGTGCCATGGGCACCTCACTGCCTCTCTCACTACCCAAGGACTATGCTGATTAATATAGGAGCTGCTGCAGACATGGGGTTTTCAAAAGGACTTCACCCCAAATGTTAGTTCTCTTCTAACAACTAATCATTTGGGGGGAGCATTTTGAAGGTTCACACTGGTGAGCAGACACCCAGAGCTGTCTACCTCAGGAGACACCATCCCCAACAGCTCTCTGAGAGGTCTCACTGAACCTCAGTTTCCCTTTCACGGTCCTGACAGCCAGACCTTGCCTAGTTGGGTTCAGAGGAAGCAAGCGTGCAACTGAATCTCGTTCCTCCCAACAACGCAATAAACGGAAGAGATAGATGCAGGAAATTCAGAGACAGATTTTTCTGCTTTTCCACCTGCCTGACCCAAGCATCTACCTAAAGGAGAAAACCACCAGCCCTGCTAGAGCATAGCTGGAGGGGACAAAAAGGGACAGTGGGGACCCAGAAAGAATGAGCAGTGAGGACTTCTACTTAGTCACTGGGCAACACTCACAGATACCTCCCCCAGCCCGCCCCTGTTCCAATACTGCTGAGACCCTCTTCTGTGGCTCGGTTCATAGGACTGAGACATAGAGAAGTGTCATCTCTGACATATGTCCTAGAGATGGGTGATTCCTCTTGGCCAGCTGGATCCTGTTGCCCAGTTCCTGCCCACTCACTAATCTCCCCTCAATTCCAGTACTTCCATCCTATCTCTCCCCTTATAAAACTACTTTGATTAGCTTTCAAAATGCACTCCGACTTTCTAAGCAAGCCCTTGGGTGGCACTGAGCTCCCTTTGACTCCATCTGACTCAAAGGACATGAGTCACTTTCACCTAGCTAACCCAAAGCATTTCTGCCCAGCACCACTTCCCAAGATCCTCTCTGCTCCATCGTGTCTCCTGTGGAGAACAGGAAGAAGTCACAACCTAAGAATCTATCACGGAAGCTCAATTATTGTTCACTTGAGCACATGACAGCAAAATGGAACCGACTGATAGATGCTCAGAATTGATTCACGGTGAGGAAGAGCAGGATGACTAAGAACCATGTGCTGTAGCCGCTAACCAGACTACCTATTTTGTTGGACTTGGTTAGTGCGTGTCATTTCATAAAATTATAACAGGTGTGAATATAACAGGTGTGAAAAGATTAGAGTTTATAGTAAAATTAAAAATAGAACAGTATTTATACATCAATGAGGATGCACAGGAATTAGTTCATGCCATAAATGGAACAAGTGGAGGAAGTAAGACACACACACCATATACATGCAAATATGTATTTATTAGAAGGCACACATATGGCTGGAGAGATGTCTCAGTGTTTAAGAGCATTTGCTGCTTTTGCAGATGACAGGGGCTTAGTTCCGGGATCCCACATGTGACTCACAGCCATATGTAACTTCTGTTCTAGAGGATCCTATGCCCTCTTCTGACATCTTCAGGCACTGCATGCATGTAGTGCATAGACACACATGTAGACAAAAGGCATGTGAACATACGACTTTTAGAAATGTTAATACTAAAATAGGCACACACACACACTTGCACTTCTGTGTTTTGGGTTGTGAGACTAGCTTTGGAACTGAGCGTTGTCTCTAGCCCTTGGCACACATGTACTAAAGGGCAGTTCTCTATATATACACAAAAGCATTTCATACAAAAATGTGTGCATATTCACATTAAAGAACATAGTTATACATTAGTAAGACCTATATATATCTGTGCACCACAGATGATTATGATAATTGCTATAGTTTATTAAATACTGGAAACAGAAATAACATGTGTGCCCATAGGCAATCTGATCATACTCAAGACCTGAAGCCACTCAGCTGGAATATGTAACCTTTACTTCCATAGCTGTGGCTTTCTACCCTGACTAAATTTTGTGCAGTATTGTAAGAGAAAGGAGTCACCTCACTGCACTAGGTGGAGTTGAAGCTGAGGAATCTGAGACTGAAGACAGGCCGTGAAGGGCACGTGTGAATCCTTTTTGCACACTGACACCGCAAACGTTGTCACGTTCAGTACAACGCTCCTAGTATTTGCCTGCTTCCGGTTCTTATGCATATGGCTTTTCATTTCATCCACCTCCAGGGAACTGATTCTCACAGGTTTTCTGAAATCATGTTGCAGGGAGCTCATTATCCATTTTGTGGGCCATTGCCTACATTAACTGTTTATCTTGATTTGCCACCTCTCCCCTGGTTTTTTAGGATGTTTAATGGCATCTTTACATACTGTAGCCTTTCTTTACTTACTATATCATCGGGACTAAAATAAATATTCGAGTGGTTTTTTTACTTGAATGGAATTCAACTCTGAGTGCGACGCTTGGGCTCCTGGTATGATGTTTTCTGTGGATCAACAGGTGCTCGTTCTTTTTACACAAGAGTCATAGCCCTGTGTGGTAGGTTGAATGAAACTGTCACTGTGGGCTCATAGGGAGTGGCATTGTTTGAAAGACTTAGGACAAGTGGTCTTATTGGATTGGTGTGACCTTGTTGGAGGAGGTGTATCACTGAGAGTGGGCTTTGAGTTCTCAGAAGCCCAAGTCATACCCAGTGGCTTACTCTCTCTCTTCCTGTGGCCTGCCAGTATAGAAGCTACCTCTTCAAGTACAGTGTCTACCTGTATGCTACAATGCTTGCTGCCATGACAATAATTGACTAAACATCTGAAGCTATAAGCCAGCCTGTAACATGGAGGGTCCTGTTTGTTGTTGGGGTTTTTGTCCTGCCTGGTACCCCACAACTGTTTAG
The DNA here is from genome assembly GCF_000317375.1 of Microtus ochrogaster. NCBI lineage: Eukaryota > Metazoa > Chordata > Mammalia > Rodentia > Cricetidae > Microtus > Microtus ochrogaster. The sequence goes on along the minus strand of NW_004949170.1, from coordinate 1,098,647 downwards.
CCCCAAAGAAATCACACATAGGTCTCCATAAATTATAAGCTGATTGGCCCATTAGCTCTAGCCTCTCACTGGCTAACTCTCACATCTTGATTAACCCATTTTTCTGATCTATGTTAGCCATGTGGCTCAGTACCTTTTTTCAGTGGGGCAGATCACATCCTGCTGCTTGGGTGGTCTGGGCAGGACTGGGAGGAATCAGATTCCTCCTTCCCAGAATTCTCCTGTTCTCCTTGTATCATTTCTACTTTCTGTTTGGTTTTCCTGCCTATATTTCCTGCCTGGTCATTCAGCATTTATTTAAAACATGATTGACAGAATACAGACAATTCTCCTGCACCACCAGCCCTAATTAAATGTTTTCCTTTACAAGCATTGCTGTGGTCATAGTGTCTCTTCACAGTAATAGAAACCCTAAAACACCCTGCATAGTAAAGGTGTCTGCTACAAGAGGCAGGCAGTAGCTCTGGAATATCAACCAAGACAGGCTTTCATGTTCTTTTGTGACTTTGGGGGTCAGGTCAGAGAGAACAAGACCACTACAATGCCACAGATATCCTAAAAGTCTCTGCTCTTGGAAAAACTCACTTGAGTTAATCAAATACACAACTGGAAAAATAAAGTATGTACAGATCTAAGACTGTATGTATTGGTGGAATTCTTAACATTACTGATTCAAACAAACTTGTGGGAAGCCCATAAGCCCAAAGCAATGACATTTACATGCATACATGCAAGTTCTCCACCTGGGAAATTAATCAAAGGGAAAGGAGGGTGTTGCTTGAAGGTAAGATTGATATCCTTGGGGGAATCAGACAGAACTGTTGGCCAGGAGCATGTGATAGGGAGGAAAAGTTGGGCTGTGTCCATGCCTCAGAAGCTTGAGGCTTTGTGACCTAGAAAGGTGATGTAGAGGATCATTTATTCCAAAGAGCTAACACAATAAATTTGCTTGCTCTCTATCTGTCTCTCTTTCTCTATCATCTAGATATCTACCTACCTATTATCTATCTATCCATCCACCTATCTACCTATCTATCTATCTATCTATCTATCTATCTATCTATCTATCTCTCAAGGACATATACCAATCAAACATTGAAAATAAAAAGAAAGGGGAACTTAATGGTCTCTTATGCTCAAGGATATTGGAATAAGTTCCTTTAAAATATCTCAATGATTTAAAAAAGACACAAGCTTTCCTCTTTAAATGTTGCTGGTTTAATGGTTGATGGAGAAATAAAGCAAAAATATATCTAAGAACCTGTAAAGCACGGGCAGAAAGGAGACACACACGAAAGGTTTAGGAGATGTTGTTAGCAAGGTGTATCACTGGGCATGCATATAGACAAGAATACAGCACATCAGAGCCAAATAGTTTCATGGTTTTGAGCACCTCACTGGGAACCTTGAAATATGTCTCCTTCTGATAATAAGAAGCTGCCCCAGAATGCAATGATCTTTTCTTTCCTATATCCCTGCCTGATGTGAAGATGCTCTCCTCACACACCCATGTTCCCCCATCTCTTCTTTCTTGCCTTCACGTCTGTGCTCAGATATCCACCCTTCAGAGATTCCCACATGAACCATTCCTTCCCACATGTTTGGCAGTTTTGGACTCTTGTCTCCTACATGAGACATTTACCTGTTTGTTATAATCATTATTTGCCTTCCCCACTAAGGCACCATTACCGTAAGAATGAGGATTGTGTCTGGTTTCTTTTATAGAATTTCCCCACATTCCAGGAACTGTGTTGGGCATGGGCTAGGGATGTTGAACTGTAATGGCTTGTTGAATAAAGGATGGAAGAGTTCGGGGGAAACTGGCGTAGAGGAACAAGTTAGAGGGAAACAAAGGTGGGAAGAGAAAAGGTGGGTAGAGGCAGACAAACCACAACAACAGGAAAGAAAGAAGAAATAGAAGAATGAAAAGAACTGTAGTCCCCTAGAGGGAGTTTCAAATTCAGACAGAAAGAATGTAAGACCAAAATGCTGAAAGTGAGTATGAGATCCGAGATACGGAGACAACTAGGGTATAAAATTAAACAGTTGAGGTTTGACTTTAAGTGAATGTTTTGTAGCTTTGATTGTCTGCCCAAGACTTGAGCAAGACCAAGCCAGTCATTACTCCACCATGGGTCAGGGAGGACACGAGGGTCCCCACCCCTATCTAGGAAGCTACTGGTAATTGACAGCTATGTGGGGAGGACGATCACCAACTGTGGTTCTTGGTAGATTTCCAAGGCTCCAGGGGTTGTCCCACACCCATACACATGTTGGTAGCACCCGTTCGACTTATTGGAAATGTGAAGGGAGAATTGGGAGGGAGTGGAAAGTAGATATGATTAGAATACACTGTATGCATCTATGAAATTCTCAAACAATAAGTAAACAAACATTTTATTAAGAATTTTTTAATACAATCTTTTCTCATATTATATAGCTATCCCCATTTCCACCACCTCCCCGCCTCCTGTCCTACCCTTCACCCTACCCAATCCTCCATCCACTCTTCAGAGAGGGAAAGGCTTCCTATGAGGAGTCAACAAAGCCTGACACTTCATTTTGAGGCAAGACCAAGACCTTCTCCACTATATCTAGCTGAGCAGGGTATCCCTACAAAGAGAATGTGCTCCAAGATAGCAGCTTAAGCACTAGGGATAGGTCCTGGTACCATTGCCAGTGGCCCCAAACACTATCCAAGTCTCACAGCTGTCCCCCACATTCAGTGGTCCTAGTTTGGGGAACACTCCTCCTTTGCTGGTGGGAGTGCAAATTTGTACAGTTACTTTAGAATTCAATGTGGTGGTTACTCAGAAAATTGGGGATCAATCTACCTCAAGACCCAGCAATACTACTCTTGGGAATACACCCAAAGGATGCACACCCATACCACAAGGACATTTGCTCAACTCTGTTCATAGCAACATTATTTATAATAGCCAGGACCTGGAAACAACCTAGGTATCCCACAACCAAAGAATGTATATATAAAAAAAAATGTGGTACATTTACATAACGGTATACTACTCAGTGGTAAAAGCCAATGACATCTTGAAATTTGCATGCAAATGGATGGAACTAAAAAAAATCCTGAATGAGGTAACCCAGACCCAGATAGACAAACATGGTATGTTCTCACTCACACGTGGATAATAGACGTAAAACAAAGGATAACCAGTCTATAGTCCATGATCCCAGAGAAACTAGGTAACAAAAAGGACCCTAAAGAGAGACATATATGGATCCCCCTAGGAAGAGGAAACAGACAAGATTGCCTGAGAAAATTGATGTAGGAGAGAAAAGAGAGAGAGAGTAGGAGGGAAGGGGAGAAGGGGAAGAAAGAGGAGAACATGAGGAAACTGGATGCTCAAGAAGGGAAGAGAACAGAGAAGGAGAGAAAAGAAAGTGTTATCTTGGTTGAGGGAGCCATGAAAGGGCTGGTTAGAAACAGGGTACTAGGAAAATTCCCAGGAATCCACAAGGATGACCCCAGCAAAGAGTCTAAGCAACAATGGAAATGACCCTAAGCTGGTCGTCCCCTGTAATCAGATTGATGGCTACCTGAACTGTCATCATAGAACCTTCATCCAGCAACCGATGGAAGCAGATACAGAAATCCACAGCAAAGCACCGGACTGAGCTACGAGCAAAGGGGTCAAGACCCTGATGGGGATACCCACGGAAACAGCTGACCTGAGCTAGTGAGAGCTCACTGACACTGGACTGACAGCGGGGGAACCTGCATAGGTAAATAAATATTTTTAAAGCCTTGGTAAAATAGTGCAGATGAAAAGTTGCTAAAGAGTTAAGGGGAAAAATGGTAAACTTAATGAAAACAATCTAATTAGTGATAAAAGGAGGGAGGGAGGCAAGGGCTGACCAACCTTATCAGCCTGTAACTGGGGAAAGCATGGTGTGTGGGTGTGGAGGAGTGTGGGGGGTGGGTGCAGGGGAGTGAGGGGGGCGGGGGTTGACAATCTACTGTGTGCTGAGAATGAGCTTCCTTGTGGCTTCCTGATAAGTCAGTGTATGAAATCAACATGCAGCTAAAATGCCTGTGCTGTGGATCTGCATTCCCTCTCTATTTCTATTCCAGGAGATAAGATGGCACAATTTTCTCAACTGCACTTTATTTAGGGCCTTTTTAGATAAAAATTTCATAATCACTCAGAACGAAGGCTTCCCAAGTCAAAAGAACTGATCTAAACACAGAGAGGACACAAGGGCAAGGTCAGCCCTTCAAACATTACCCTACACACAAAATAAATATATATTCCTATGGGCCCCCAAGACACAGGCAAAATAGATTCTCTGAAGAGAAAAAATACATTTTGTCCTAATATTGGTTTAATAGATTTTTTTTCAATATGATAAGAAGACTGGAAGGAACCTGGGTAAGTCTGGATGGATTATGCAAATGCACATTTCATTCTTGTGCTTCGGGTGAAGTATCTGGACCGCGTTTTTTGCTGGCTGTAAACCCCAGCACCCCCTATCTCTGCTGTGCAGCTGGTAAGCAGAACCAAAGGATTAGGCATGATAAGCACGTGATGCCTGAGGGAGCTCAGAGGCATCTCAGCCGCACAGTCCCCTGGGGCTTAGGATGTGGATTTTAAAATGCATTTCCCCAATCCTCACCAGCTTATCTCAAGTTAGAGGTACAATATTCTCCCTCAGAGTGGGGAGAACTGAGGGGCATGGAGAATGTGCTGTGTCTGCAGCAGGAATGACAGAAACTGTCATCTGTAGGTTATCCCATGATGGAGGGACCTTCCTCCTCCTGAGCGTGTGAGGTTTTACGCTGTGAATCATCCTTACAAGTCTACCATAATGGTTCTTTTTGTCAAGGTGGTGTCTCACTAGCCCCTCACCAGTCCAGCATCATTTGGGCTAAAAGAAGGATGGGCCTAGCTCACTGCATCTTTACCATCTCTAGGTTGAGAGCTCAGGAGACTTGATTGCTACAAGCAGATCCTCTCCAGTGTGACTACACCAGTCCAGAAGCCTAGGGATGGCTCTTCCACACGCACTTTGCCATTGGTGGCTCACTGCACACTCAGGCTTCCCCAGGAAGACCCAGGAGCCCAGGGGCTGAGGCAGCATCAAGCATGCTTTGTCCTTACAACACTATTCCTCATGTTCCAGGAGCTAGAACTTTCTTTGTAGCTCACACAAGGGAAATGCTAAAAATAGATCAGATCAGCAATGCATACCCTTGAGGAACAGTCCCAAGCTGGGGCACAAATCCACATACTCTACTTTCCTGGTAAAACAGAACAGAAATCAGTCCATCGTCAGCGAACCTCAGAGATAAGTTAACGCCCTGGATGGACACATCAGTCTCCGCCGTCTGCCTTTATGCTCTGATGTGGATAAACAGGACTGATGAAGGAAATTTACTATTTGTTGTATTTTCTCTGTTGTGGAATCTATATTGCGGTGTGCAGAGGGCCATGGTGATGCCCCAGGCTTCCTGATAGAGACAGTCTGATTATAATATGCCAACAGAACCCCAAACAGACCACTGGGTAGAGATCAACAGAGTGTGGTCTCCTTGGGATGTCACCTAGCAAAGATGGCATTTTAAACATACCATCAGGGATGGATTTCAGATGGAGAGCCTAAAAATGAACTAGCATTGAAACAGAATCACCAGCATTAAGGTCCAACACTTGGGTGGGGTGCGCACTGGGGGTGGCTATGCCCAGTGGTAAGGCAGATAGGATTAATGGCTCCTTCATGTGACTCTGGGACTCCCTGATTTTAGCGTGGCAAGGCTGGGGCTCTAATTAAGAAATGGGTAGTGCTGTTCACCAGTTGTGTGTAAGCTTTAAGCTAATAACTCAGCAATTACGAGAAAAATGAGCAGTAATTACACCATTTCACTCGCGGCTAGACAGATGGAACGCTCTCTCGTTATTGGCAAACTGTCACCACATCCAGCTCCCTTTCGCTGTTTACTATTTTTGTATTTTGATTAAGAGTAATTATAGGCTAGAAAAATATGAAAAACATGAATGTTGGGCATTCTTCAAAAATAGAAGGCCCTTCTCCCCGTTCTGCGTGGATGGGTTTGCCGTGAGATCCATTACACGGCATCTGACTTCAGCACCCTGTATCCTGGAAATGGCTGAAGCGCTGCCTGCACCTCAAACTGCTTTAGAGAGATTTCCATGATGCCTAACTATATGATTTCTGCAGAGCCCCTCAACAACCTGCATTTGGGGTTTGCTGCTGCTTTTTGTTTTGTATTTGTGTTTCTATATCCCCTCATGGCTCCTCATTTCATAACCAGTGACCAAGCACAGAACTCTACCTCCCTCTGGCATGAGCTAACAGCTGGAGAGCTCTCCTGGCTGTGGTGTCCTTGGCTCTGGGGCACAGATGCTCTACCCTCACCATGGCTTTAGTAAACATGTCCAACCACAGTGATGCTGGGTGTGGCCCACACATCTCCTTCCAAGCCTTTGAGTGTGAGCAATGCCAGCTAAGGTCATGTGATGTTGACCCTTTGGTTCCTGACTTGTGACAACATAGAGAGAAGCTATGGGAATATACATTCAACAACTGTAACTCTAGCTGGTAATATTGATGCTCATGTGAGTTAGAAGTGATTTTAAAAGAGATAGCAGTGGCATAGGAGCACATATTGAACACGTGGGCTTATTATTAGCTAATAAGTATGAATTTTAGCTAATATGAAAAATGTCTACTTTTAGTTTAGTCTGAAGTGTGAATGAAAGTACTGTTTCCATGATTCTATGGGTCTCTTTCTCTGTGTCTGAGAATGTGTGTG
>NW_004949170.1:1078734-1091545 GCF_000317375.1 Microtus ochrogaster | reverse complement strand
GACACCATGATTCCATGTCTGCTGCCTGTGAAGGTGTGCTCCCAGCTCCCAGGATGACGTGATCACACCCACTCAGTCCATCACAGCCCACACTAGACAGGACTTGCAGACAAAATTACTTTTCCTTTTCCTTTCTGAAAAGGCAAACCTGGGAACATCTAAGAAGCTGTTTGTGGTGCGTTTTCTTAATGGGAGAAAAATGGGGGCTTGTTTTACACAGGCTGCATATTGATTCATAGACCGGCTGTGTGTTCACACCCCCACTTGCTAATGGCCCTGCCTGTGTGGTGATCTGCTGAGCCAGTAAGAGGCGCAGAATTGATTGGGTCCAGCGAGGAGCCCTGTATTGTGCTTCTCTGGGGATGGGTGCACAAGGCAGGATGCCTGTGTGGATGCAAAGCCCGCCTCCCAGCAGCCACTGTGCAGGAGCCAAGAGAAGCAGCAGGAACTGAAGGGTTGGGGTGGGCAGGGAGAACTGCGGACAGGCTTGTTTTTGTGTTGTTGTTTTTTTTTTCCCTAGAAGATTCTGCAGCTGCCACATAGCTGGGTTTCTCTCAAGACTGGAAGGAAAGGATCAGAGCAGTGACCAGGTGCAGCCTTGAAAGGGGACCTCAGATATGATTCTCTCTGCTTCTTGTCCACCTAAGCTGCCTTAAAACTTCCTGGACCTGCACTACTTACACTATTCAGGGGGAGAGGCCTGTGCCTTGTCTTCATTTCTGCACCATGAACGCTTAACTGAAAGGCAAACAGTATAAAGCAATTAGGCAAGTCAGCTCAGCTAATGGCTTCCCAGTGATTGATGGATGAGGGAGCGGGAGATGGGGGAGGGGTGCTCTAGGAAGCCAGCTGCTAAGGGGGTCCAGGGGTGTACCGGGTGCAGAGGAGAAATTGTCTCAGGCCCTTTCAACCTTACCAGGGCTCATCTACCCTTATCCAAACATTTGCTCTACAGTAGCTGAGAAAAGCCAGTAGGATATGCAGGGTCCCCCTTCCTCAGCCCAACCCCTTCCCTGATGTTAGCACACTTCACATATACATACATACCTCATAGAAACCACAGATACCACACACCCGTTTCATATGCATTATGTACATATTATACCATTCACCACCCACACGACATGAAAATTCACACCATATATGGCAGGGCACACACACATACACCATACACTCCATGAGACACAAGCATACTCCTCCCCCACCACACACACACACACACACACACACACACACACACACACACACACACCAGGACTCCTCAGAACTTCCACCGTCTTAGCAAAGGAGCATTGTCTGATCAGTTTTCTCTTGTGGCAGTCAGAGGCTACAGCTTACAAAGACACTCTCTTTTCACCTTCTCGCGAGCTTGTGTTTGCACACGTATCTACTTGTACGGGTGGACAATCTTGGATGTCCGTCTTCAGGACTTCGGTTTTTGAGACAAGAGCTCTCAGGGAGCTCCCCCAATTACACTAGGCTGTCTGTCCAGTCCCACTAGGCTCTATCCTAAAAGCAAAGAGAAAAGGGGTGTGGCTAGGTCTGAGCAGCGAAGGAAAAGGTGGAGGGCAGAAGGGATTGTGGGGGAAGTGGAATATAAGATATAAGAAGAGAAGCAGAGCTGGATTTTAGTGGGACTGACAGTCTAATGACGGTATGGGTTCTGATGCCGAGACCAGCACTCTACCTGCTCTGTAATCCCCTTCCAGCTCTCCAGGGAACAGGGTCACCTTACGATGCTTCCTGAGCTCGCAATCACTGAGCCTTCTCTCCCCTCTGCCCCCTAATCTGTGTTCTGTTTGTTGCAGTATTTTGCAATCTTCTGGCATTTCAGAAAGATTTCAGCTTCAAGTTAGAGACAAAGCAAACTGTGATATGTGCCAGTCAAGTTCATGCAAGCTTTTGTTATTAAAATCAATACCTTTGAAGACCTCTCTGAAATTCTATATATGAGCTATATAGGTCAGAGTCCAGTTCCTCACCCATGGTGGTAAAATTGCTAGTGACATCAGAGATCTAATAACTGTAGCACAGTTGAAACACAGATACACTAGAGGGGGAAACATTGAACTTGCAAAGAACTTGAATCTCACCCATTCAGAAATTCTTTATGAAACTCTTTACCTTCAAAACTCACCATAAAGTCATTTTCCCTTTTACAATGCAGACTCTTGGACTTTTCCACTTTGATTAAAAATGTGGCTGGTTTACAGGACACCACATATCCACATGAAAAAGAAGACTTTGCCAGCTGCTTCTAAGCACCCAGATGCTCTTGAATGATCTGCCCATGTGTTATCCACACTGGAACTGCCACACATGCAGAGCGGAAGGAAGGTGTTACATACAGGACGAAGAGATACTAGCATTGGTTCAGAGAAAGGAAACGTGTTAATTCCATGCATGCAAGACACATGCAAAGCAGATGGAAGGTGTTCCATACAGGATGAAGAGACTAGCATTGGTTCAGAGATAGGAAATGTGTTAATTCCATGCACGCAAGACAGTGTGTGCCTCAGAGTAATGAAGAAGAGGAAGAGAAGCAGAGCAGATAACACTATAGGCTAGTTTATATTTAGACATCAAAAATTATTTTTAAGTCAAGTGAAAGATTCAGTAGGTGTTGCCCTACCCATATCTCAGGGGTAGTGTGGAAATGGCACAGCACAATGTGCAAATGCCCGCATCAGCCTTTAAATCATCCTAACTATGTACTGACATGCAAAACCAACGTTCTCAGCTGGTTACTGATCCTGGCACCCCATATGCCCATCAAATCCTTTCTCTTTAGAAATTTTGCCAGTGGGACCATTCCTTTTTTTCAGAGGTCTAGGGATACCAATGTCTTGGTCAAACAATCATTTGTCCTCTTGGTCAACCACCCCTCATTAAAGCAAAAGTATGGGAAGGGATGGCTGAAGAATGGGTTAGGCAGGACTCTGTGTAGGAACTGTCCAGGTTCTAGAGAATGGATGTTTCAGGTTGACCAGCTGTCCAGTTCAGATGCAAGTGCCTTGCCCATATCTGAGGAGCAGATTGGTTCTGGTCTGTGACATCAGGCCCGATATACTTGGTAGGGGACTACAGGGTCTTGAAGCTTGAGACATTGGTTCCTGGCACACAAACTGCCTCCAGATAGCTGTGGCTAATGCTAGGGCTGTCAATCAGTGTTCAAGGCTGCGAGCAACTGCAGGTATTCATACTGATTGTAGAACACAGTTGTAAAGACAGGGGCTGATGAAACCTTTGAGAAGAATAGCAGAAATTTTGTATGTGGTCCTAGTAAGCATGTTCTCTTTCAGGATACTGTAAGACTCAATGTACCCTGTGTGTGGTAGGGGCATATATGTCCATGTGGGGAGGGTGTCTGTACTGTGTGCTTGACTACACAGGCCCAAGGATGATATCAGTGTCTTCTACCACTCTCCACCTTTTTCCTTTGAGACAGGGTCTCTAACTGAACCTTGAGCTCACAAATTTTTCAGCTGTGCTTGCAGTCAGCAAGCCCAAAAGATCTGCCTGTCTCCACTCCTTGCCTCCCAATCCAGTGCTATGGTTGTATGTGTGCTCTACCATAGCTGGCCTTTTACATGGGTCCTGGGGAAAGTATTTTGACCTACCGAATCATCTGCCTAGTCTCAAAATGCCTTTTTGAGTTGATTTACTAGTTGCTGGATGAACTTAACTGAGAAGCATATATGTTCTAAATATTTGTTTACATCCATCTGAATATCCCAGCAATCATTTCTACTCCTGGCCCCATTATTTGCTAATGCAAGTCACCTGTTTCCCCAGAGCGCAGCACTGTGACACCTGGTCATTTAACCCAAGAAGCCCTGGTGCACTGAAAACTGACTCCACAGCAGCTAAATGAGTTGGGATACACACCGCCTGTATTTTACAACGCACACTGTTGGCTGATGCCCCAATAAAGATGTCAGTTCTGTTTTGGTAGAAACATGATCCACTTTTGGAAGGCATTGTGTTGGCTTAAGTCAACTGCAAACTCCCAAAACCAAACTCCCTCTGCTGGTGATGAGTCTCAGGTGAACAGCATCATGGCCATTTTTCCATTTGAAATACTGTTTCAGGAATGAATTACCCGAAGAAGTCCTAAAGAGGCAAAACTGTTTCCTTGCTTAGCAGTGGGCAAAGGGAGAAGCCTCATTCTACTACTGGCCACTGTCTGCTGATATAACCACTGTCTCCTACAGCCATAAGACCCCGGGGGCTGTTGGTCATTCTCTCCTTGGGAGAAAAAAAAATAGGTTTTCTTTTCATTTGTTTTTGTTTTGTTTCATTTTGGGTTTTTTTTTTTTGTTTGTTCCATTTTGTTTTTCAAGACAGGGTTTCTCAGCAGTTTTGGAGCATGTCCTGGAACTAGCTCTTGTAGACCTAATTGCCCTCAAACTCACAGAGATCCACCTGCCTCTGCCTCCTGAGTGCTGGGATTTAAGGCGTGTGCCACCACTGTCCAGCTAGAGATTTTAAAAGAATGAGATTGCCTTTTGGTCAGAAGTCAGGCTTGTGTGTTGTATGTTGAGTGTGTGTGTATGTGTGTGTGTTTCTCAGGTGCTGTCCACCCTGTTTTTGAGACAGGGTCTCCCATTGGTTAAGAGCTTGGCAAGTTGGATAGATTGGCTTCCCAGTGAAACTGATATCTGCCTGCTTCAGCTTTTGGAAAGGATTCTCCTGGTTCTGTGAGTTCAAGCTTTGGGTGAGCTTGTGAATCCTAACAAGTTCTGACCTTCCTACGTGGGTTCCTACTATAGTGTGGATCATAACCGTCTCTCAAAGGCCTAGGGTGAATCCTTGGTCCCTAAAGTGAAGCTGCTAAGAGTCTATGAAGCCATTGTATGTGCAGACTTCAGTAGGAACATGTTCTCACTGTAGGTAGAGGGGCCCTGCCCAGTCCTGCTCTCTTCCCTTCCCAGTCTCCAGATGAGGAGTTCCTACTCTACCCAACCCTCCCACTCCTGTGTACTCCCAGACCACAGGCTGGACAGCAACCTACCAGTCAACCAGGTGCTGAGGTCTTTAAGACCTTGAGCCAAAATAAACTTCCTCTCCAAGTAGCTTGCCTCAGAGAGCTGACCAGCACAGTTCCCACTGGTGGTGCAGCCTAGGAGCATAGAGAGAGGGGGTGGCCACTTCAGTGAGCTCGGGCAGATAGACCTGTGTCATCTGAGACTTCTACATGTAACTGAAGCCCCCTGCATGGTGTGGGAGACCCTGAGTTCAGGGGTTCATCCCTGCATTGACTGAGATAACCACAAACCGAATGAAGTTAACACTCTGCCACCTGGTGTACTGAGGTGTACATTACAAACTGACTGAGCTACACAAAGATAGGATTTCTAACACACATAGTGTTTGTACTTTAAGAATCATACCCATGTATAGATGTGTACCCTTTTAACCCAATCAGCCACAATATCCCTAGGACTGTAATGTCTTTTTATTTTTCTTTACAGAACATATTGACTATTAGGGTAATACACAGCAAAACTGCAAAGCAGAGTCCTGTTAGATTCACAGTGGAGAGGTAGGGATAGACACATCCTGAGGGAATGTGCTCAGGGAAGCACAATTTCTGCAGTCAGTGCAAATGTCCTGGTTTTCAGGAGCATCTCTGACCTCAGCTCACCTGACAGGTTATGCAAAGCAAGAGGTCCTTCCCTGGCAGTTGTTCATGGTATTAATTTTCTGCTGTTGCTGTAACAAGATACCACAAACTTGGAGCTTAAAACAACATGAGTGGGGTTTACTCAGTCAGAAGTGTTTGCCTTGCAAGGAGGAAACCCGAGTTCCATTCCCAAAATTCATAATAAAAAGGTGGGGGCATACTGCTGCAGGTTTGTAATCCCAGCACTGGGGGGGGAGGGGGGGAAGAAGAGCAGATCCCTGGCAGTAACCAGCCAGACAGCCTGGCCTACTTTGGAAAGCCAACTTGCTACAGATTGCCTACCTCTGCCTCATCGGGCTAGAACTACATGTGAGCCCCCACACTCACCTGGCATTTATGTGGGTTCTGGAGAGCTGAACTCTGGCCCTCTTATTTACATAGTGAGCATTTTAACTGCTGGGCCTTCTCCCTTGGCCTCTTTCTTCTGCCTTCACACAGAAGAATTCTACATTCTTACGTGAGTGTCCCCAATGTTTCAACAGTCTGGTCTCTCTTCCCAGCTGCCTCTGGTGTTGTTGAGGGTTAAGTTAATTACATGTGACACCTGGGTAAAAACGCTAATCCCTTTTGGCCAGTGAGGAGGAGAGTAAGAAGTAAAACTCAAGCAGGAAGCTGGGAAACAGCTTGGTCTGAAAAGTGTCTGCCTCAGAAGCATGACGCCCTGTATATCTTTAAAAATTAAAAAGATAAAGGAAAAAAGAGGCAGGTCTGTACCCCAGCACCAGGGTGCAGGGGTGGAGACAGGAGGATCCCTGAAGCTCATTGGCTACTGGCTGAAGTCTAATTCATGGGCTTTATATACAGTCAGAGACTGTCTCAAAGGGGGTTGGGGTAGAGATTGACAAAAACATTGAACGTTGAAGAAAGACATTTAACATATAACATCTGGCCTACTCTCTCTCTCTCTCTCTCTCTCTCTCTCCCTCCCTCCCCCTTGTGTGTGTGCATGTGTGTGTGTGTGTGTGTGTGAGAGAGAGAGAGAAAGAGAGAGAGAGAGAGAGACAGACAGACAGACAGACAGACAGACAGAGGGAGAGAAGTTCTACAAGTTCCATTGGCATCTAAGGGTCTTCCACCTCTACAAGGTCCATTGGAGCCTAAGGGTCTTCCACCTCTACCAGTTCCATTGGAGCTTGCCTAAGGACCACATCAGCAGTCAGCATTAGCATGCAATTCTCTGTTGGACTAATTACCCAAGTCATCTTCATAATCAATAACTCAGGGCATCACCCCATCTCTGGGGTCTTAGCCCTAAAGCAGCACATGCACCGTTTTCCTGAAATAGATTTGAGAAGATGAAAAGACAGCTTCTGCAATGTGGCAGTTAGCTGGGGGTGCTTCTCTGGAAGATCTGTGATGCTGATTTTGTGAGCACTCCCGACACAAAGTCTTGTGCAGTCTTATGTGTGCGTGTGTGTGTTTACATACCGTGTTTCTAGAAGGACAGATAGCAAAAGGCTAACAATGGCTAGGCACCTGAGGGCGCCTAAAAACTGGGAAATGAGAGGCTGGTGTGTCTAGAGTTGGGTATTCTTTTGAATTTTGAATGATTGCCTATTTGCAAAGTGAAATCAAACAGCATAAAAAAACAAGTGACCAGCAATACACAGTTCAGACGATGCTCCTTTGTGAAGAAAATGGGACCAGTGAGGCTTGGGAACCTTTGAAGCAATGCCAGGCTGTTAACACAACTCTTTGGTAGATGCAGGGGTTCTATAGGGAACAAGAGAAATAAACTGGCTCATTCTAGGATTGTTAGGATAAATCCAAGAAATCTAGGGATAGAGGCTGTGCATATATCATTTGCTGGTGTGTGGAATTTGCTTTCTGTTCTGAGCCTCAGATCTGGAACAACACTGCCCCCCTCCCCCGCTTCCTTTGTCTAGGGTGCTTTAGACCTGAGTGTGGCTTGCATCATGTTTTACCTGAGCCAAATTCCCATGCTCAGGGTCACAGTGAGCCAAAAAATTCTGCCCTAAGCCCTCAGTCTTACTTCACGGAGCATCATGGGAATTCCTAGGAATTTTCATATTCATGAAACTTAATTATAGCAAAATCGCCAATCTGTAAAACACCACTGCTTTGGAGCAGTACTTTCATGTCTGAAACAGAGCAAAGAGACAACAGCCCCCTGGAGAGTCCCACAGTTTGCATAGAGAAGCACCAGAGAGACCAAGGTGGGGGGAAGGTGGGGAGGAAGGAAAATACAAACATGTCCAGAGGAGCTTTGTTTACCCAGAAAACCACAAGTCCCAAGAGAGGAGGGATCTTATTAGGACCGTGTAATCAACCATAATATTCAAGTGCTGAATAAAGAGCTAGATAAAGTCACCAGTTTAAGACATTAGCCCTACAGACACACAGATTTTAGCTCCTGGGTTTTAGAGGCTGCTGCTTAGTCTTGGTCTGCTCTGATAACAGGAAGTTGAGGCGGAGATATTTAAGCCCCTGCTGTAATCACCAGAGGTGCAAATGTGCCTTGGAGGGGAGAAAAACCCTCTGAAATACTCTAGTATCTGTGCTTCACCAGAATATGCACAGATGATGCATAGGGTCGGCCAGTGTGCAGAAACGGAACTACACATACGCTTCCGATCCTTTGATAAAAACTGAGGCAGTTACGTTGTAGTGCAGCTCTGATTTCCCACCAAAGAAGTAGTCATAACCACAGCCTGGCACGCGGTTCTTCCCCACTTTCAGAGATAAGCTCTGATTCAAGGCTGATGTGCTATTCATGAACTTGAGACCAGTGACAACCCCTCCCCCCTTTTGCCTTTCTATCTATACCTAGGGTTCCTATTTAGCCTGCAACTTGAAAGTTTAACCACAGGATGGCCATGCAGTGTGCAAAGGGCCTTCACCACACACTTAAAGCAAGAAAGATGAAACATATGGATGAGATTTTCAGACGGGAGGTTTTTACACAATTTACAGTTAACAGATGCAAAATGCACAGAGAATCTAAAGGAAAATAGATAAGAATGAACCCATCACTTTAAAAGAGATCAGTCAACCTCATGCAGTATAATACAAGACCACTAGCAATGGAAACAGCTGCCTCTCTCTGAATAATAATTGACTAGGTACTGTGTTCAGTGCCTCCATCTTTGGGTTGTGACTTTGCAGCACCTTAAGCTGGTGTGAAGATCTACCTTCCCTTCCTGAAAGTTGCCTAAATCAAAGGTCTAAGGTTACATCCTCACAGAGAGGCAGAATTCAGCCACAAACCCGCTTCAAAATAAGAGTCCTTAAACACAATACCTGGCTGACTTCTTCCAGCCCTGAAGAAATAGCCAAAGGGAGTGGGCAGAGAGGATGGGAGGGAGACACCAAAGTGGCTCAGCGATGAACACAGCTGAGGATGTCAGCAGCAGACCCCAGAAGGTTCGGATTCTCGCTATTTCAGGAGAAATGGCAGCGTTCAGCTTCCATTGTTCCCCTTCACACAAGACTAGGTCCAAAGAGACAAGAGACTTCATGGGATCCCAGCTGGTTCCAGTTAAAGCCACGAGTCTAAATTCTTTTTTAGGAATGATGAGTCCTTGCTGGTTGGTGACCATGGGGAGCATGGAAAACATGTACGCTACCATGTGAAGCCAAATGCAGATCTGGCTAAAGCCCAAGAAATCAGAGACTCATGGCTCCTAAAGTTGGCACAGGACTGAGAGCAAGTAGTCGTGTCTACTGACCAGGAGTCCTGTTTCTTGGCAGTCAGAAGAACTAGAAAACAATCTAGAAACCCTGAAATGCAGTGAAACTCTCCAAGCTGATGTCAGACCACTGGCAGGAAAAAGTGTGCACTGGTAGCTAATCACAATAGCAGATTAAATCAGTCCCAGAGAGAGAGCAAGTGTGCGCTGTCTCTCATCTGTGGGTCATGGCTTTTACACAAATTTGTAAATGCAGATGTTACAGATGTCATAAAAGCAGAAGAAAAACACTCTAGAGAGCAGAGGAGAAGGTTGGGGGGGGGGAGGGTGACAGGGATGTGGCCTTAGTAACCCAGTGATAAAAGAAAGAAAGGAAGTCAAAGTTCACCTCTATTCCAAGGAGAACCCAAGGAAGCATCAACTGTTGAGCTATGATGCCACCCAGTCTCCCTGCAGACCCATTTCTCAGCTAGGGTTAGTATGAGCCCTCTTCCCACCAGGGTCTACGACCCTTGGTCTTGAGGTTTCAACAAAGCAGGACACTTTGCTGTGTGTTTTCCATTGCAAAGTAGAGGAGATTTGACTTGAAGGGATGTTTAAGCCTCCTAAGGCTACTCTTAAGCATGTGAAATATCAATATCATCTACACACATTTAAAAAACATACCAACAGATTATTCCCTATAGCTCACAGGCTCACAAATACATCCTAAACATGCCCAAAATATGCACAGAAAGTATCAGTGGGGTTTTATTTCTGGTCAATATTTTTTATGAAAAGCAAATTGACTGAATGCGACAGAATGCAATATAAACATTGGCCTCCGCACTGTGGTTAGCTCCCATTTTGTTATATTGTCTGTCCCTTTCTATTCGTGCTTGTGTGCATGCGTGCGTGCATGTGTGTGTGTGGTGTGTGTGTGTAAGTGTGCACACATTCCACAGAGTGAATGTGGCAGTCAGAGGCATACCAGGTATCAGTATCTGCATCCTACCTTGCTCAAGACAGAACCTCTGTTGTCTTTTCCAGTCTGCCCAGACAGGCTAGCTGGGCTGCAAACGTCGAGGAATTCTCTTGCTCAGTCTTCCATGTTTTCATAGGGACATTGGGTGACTTGTGTCACATGTCCAGCTTCATGAGTTCTGGGGGTTCAAACTCAAATGCTCATACTGCTGCATCAAGAACTTTACTGGCTGGACTGTCTCCCCCGGCCCCTTTCTTTCCCTTTGAGATGCATTAACAAAGAGAACAAAGACACTGAAGACCTGCTTAGTGCTGGGCTAGAGGAGCAAAGCTTAAAGACAGCATCTCTGCTGGAAAGAGTTCCTAAGTAAAATGGGAAATCCAGTCATTTAAAGTATGATTTTTCAAGTTAGGAAGAAAACTGACTTTTCTATTTTTTATTTGTTTTGACTTGAGAAAGGGTCTCACTTCGTAGTCTATACTAGCCTGGAACTCACTGTAGAGCCCAGGCTAGCTAGCTTCAAGTTCTTGCTTTATATAGGTACCACATACAGCCTGCTGGGTAAACAAGCAATAACTGACTCTTATTGGCTCCTTGAAAGGCTTAATTCTGGAACCTTTAAAAGAAATGTTTTTATTACATTTTATTTATTTATATTTTGTGCATGTGTGTGTGTGTGTGTGTCCTTATCTGTCTATTATCAGGATTATTGTCACCTGTGTTTGGAGAGATGGCTCAGCAGTTAAGAAGAGCTGCTCTTCCAGAGGACCTGGGTTCAGTTTCTAGCCCTCACAGGGAGCTCAGCATCCTGTAATTCCAGTTCCAGGGGATGTGATGCCCTCCTCTGGACTCTAAAGATACCAGGCACATACGTCAAGTCAAAACATTCATACACATAAAATAAATAAAAGAAAATAAATCCTTATAAAAGATTATTGTCACCAAGGATCTCCAGGTCTCATCTATTTTCTCCCACTGCATGCACATTTGAAGATTAGATATTAGGTAGAATCATACTGGGCAGACAGCTAAGGTTCACTTAGTACTCTGTTAGGGCAACCAATGAAAACTCAGTGTGATGTTGTGCTATAGATTGACAGTCTTTGTCCAGTGTAGTGCACTGGGGTGGGGGGTGAATGCGAAGAGAAGCTTACAAGGGGAGGCACTCGGGTGAACCCATCATGTGAGGACATTTGCAACTGACACCTCTAACTAGAACATGAGGACATGAACCTGAGGCATCTGACCAGCTTGCAGCTGAGAGACGTCTGTCACTTGATTCTCCAGTCTTTGCTAAAAGAGCCTGAGAAAACCAGGACTCTGTCCCTCATTCACAGATGGGGGTGTGACCTGGACCAGCTCACGGTCTTTGGAAGAGAACTTAAGCCCCTGATGCACAGAGCTGTTGCTGAGCCCAGAGCCACATTTGGCCCGCTGAGGTTCCATTTACTCAAAGGAAATTCAAGAGCACTGAGATGAAGTAGCAAGTCAGAGGGATATTCCTGTGAACTCTCTTCCCATGAGGGTCTCTGCTAACCCTTGATGTTGTTAGACCTTCAGGTGGCCATGGCAAGAATATCCATGAGCTAATAATTCTGTTTTACCTTATCATGTAGTGATCGCTTGAATGTAACTGACCCCCATAAACTCATATAGAGTGTATTATTAGGAGTTGTGACTTTATTAGAGGAAATGTGTCACTGTGTCATGGCGGGGGGGGAGACTTTGAGGTCTCCTATGCTCAAATTACACCCAGCATCTCAGTTCACTTCCTGTTACCTGTGGATCAAGACATAGGACTCTCATCTCCTTTTACAGCACCACATCTGCCTGCACACCACCATGTCCTACCATGATGATAAAGGACTAAATCTCTGAAACTGTAAGCCACCCAATTAAATGCTTTCCTTTATAAGAGTTGTCATGGTCATGGTGTCTCTTCACAGCAATAGAAACCCTAACTAAAATACATGTAGAAACAAGAGTCTTTTGTAGTATGTTACTGTCCAAATCATGTTGAAAACAAAACAAAAACCCAAATAACAACCAGAGTACTTTTGTGCTTTTAGGTTTATGTGTATTGTTTGATCTAAATATAATCAGGATATGGTCTCTGCATACATGGCACATTTATATCCTAAGCCAAGCTTTTGTTACTGTGTGTCAAGTCCTATCTGGGTTATCCCTGTGCCCATATCTGTACACGCATGATTAAAGCAGCACACTGTTGTAATGAGCCAATAAATGCCACCACATCTCTGCAGAGCCATAGGTGAACCTGAAGGGAACGCGTACTTATATGAGTGCTATCTTCATCTGCTTTCTGTTGCTATGACTTAATGCTACAGATATGTTGTAATATGAGCGGCGGGGCAGCGTCCCCAGCACCCCGCTGCCCACAAGGCTAGCTTTACCTGAAATAATTACACGGACACTGTATTCTTTTAAGCACTGCTTGGCCCATCTATCCAGCCTCTTCTAGGCTAATTCTCACATATTAATTTAGCCCAT
>NW_004949170.1:1076142-1077655 GCF_000317375.1 Microtus ochrogaster | reverse complement strand
GTTCACACCACACACTCCAGCCACTGCTCCCAGCATCAGCACACCAACCCAGCCCTGGTGCTGAAGCTCCTGCCCTAACACAGTTCACACCACACTCCAACCACTGCCCTCAGCATCAGCACACCATCCCAGCGTGCTGAAGTCCCTGCCCTAACACAGTTCACACCACACTCCAGCCACTGCTCCCGGCATCAGCACACCATCCCAGCCCTTCTGCTGAAGCTCCTGCCCCAACACAGTTCACACCACACTCCAACCACTGCCCTCAGCATCAGCTCACCAACCCAGCCCGGGTACTGAAGCTCCTGCCTAGACACATTTCATCCATACCCTACAGAGCTAACGGCTATACTGTCCAGGAAAATCACACCACAGTCTTCCTGAAATGTTCTTATGGTTTCCATTTCTTCTACATCTACAATTGATTTTTCATGTCTTCATGGCTGTTTTTAGTATATGGCTGTGATAAAACTAACTGAAACTGGCTCATCAATCACATTCTTGTGTGTGTTTTCTTTTTGTTGTATTGAGACAAGGTCTACTCTCAAACTGTGGCAATCCTCTGCCTCAGCTTCCTATGTACTGAGATAAAGGATATGAGCACCATGTCTAGCCCAGTCACATTCTTTTGCCTGCACTAGGATAATATTTTATGATTATAAGATTGTTTATGAGCTATTATGTCACCACTTCATACTATTCCTCAGCTATATCTTTATGTGACTATCAGCTTCCCTGTTTACTTATTTAACCTAAAAAGGCATAATTACCCTTAATGATGGTTAGTATTTTTTTAAGTCAATTTGACACAGCTAGGGTCATCTGGAAAGGGGGAACCTCAATTGTGAGACTGCCTCCATCAGACTGTGGTAAGCCTATGAGGCATTTTCTTAATAAATTGTTGCGGGAGGTCTTCCCGCTCCTCTAGCCTATAGCCGCTGAGATACCAGCCTATTGGGGAGTGGTCTCTCTCCATTTAAAAAAGCGGCCACTTCCCTCTCCTCTCTCTCTCCACTTCCTGGTCTGCTGGCGACTAGACTCCCTTCCTGGTTGCGCAGAGGGCTGGGACGGTGATCTGCAAGTTTTTTTCCCCCTTTAAATAAGTACCACCTTATTAATCATAATTCCAAACTGGTGTGGCATTGTTTGTGACTTACACCTTCAATAAATGATTGATGTTGGAGGACCCAGTCCTACTATAGATGGTGCTACCCCTGGACAGATGGTCATGGATGCTATAAGAAAGCAATCTTAACAAGCCACGGGAGCAAGCCAGTAAGCAGCATTTCTTCATGACCTCTGTTTCAGGGCCAGCCTTCCAGGTTTCCTGCATTGAGTTCCAGCCCTGACTTCCTCAGTGATAGACTGTGCTCAGGACACAGAAGCCAAATGAACGCTTGCCTCCTCACAATATTTGATCATGGCGTTTATCACAGCAATAGAAAGCAAACTAGGATTCCTTTTATTAATCTATTTGTGTGTGTATGTGTGCATGTGTGCGTGTGTGCGTGTG
>NW_004949170.1:1067709-1075186 GCF_000317375.1 Microtus ochrogaster | reverse complement strand
CATGTATATGGAGATGAGAGGACAAGTAGCATGTGGGTCTCAAGGATGGAATTCTGTTGTCAGGCTTGGTGATAGGTTTCTTTATACAGAGCCATTACTTTGGTAAAAAAAAAAAAAAAACACTTTTTTTATTTTTGATTAACTGTGGTTCATCTTAGATAAGCAACCCTTTATGGACCAGAATTTCAGCAGTCCCAACTATCATGAAAGTTGTCCTTCATTTAATTCATCATCAATTTTTTGAAACTTAATATTCATAAGCTGCTCAGTCCCAGACTAGTGGTGTGCCAACTGTTTGTGTTAACCACAGATCTGCAAGTTAAATAATAGTGATGACTTGTCACTCAGGTGTTTCCTCCAGTTTATCTCGAAGATTTCAGAAACCTTAAAGAATAGCAAGAGGCAGAACAAAGCACCATTTACGCACTGTCCCCAGTGGCCAGCAAGTGATCCCCATGGCCTCTCAAGAACAAGCAAATCTCTGGAGCTGGGGAGACACTGGAAGGAGTTCATGTTGGAACCCTAAAAATGTCAGGTCTGGTGGCATGAATATTCAGCTCCAGAAGTGGGGAGGCAGAGACAAATGGATCCCTGGGGCTCAATAACCAGCCAGCCTAGACCACAGAAAAAGCTCAAGACCAGAGAGAGACGTGGACTAAAAAGGAAAAGAGAAGATACACAATGCTCTGAGAGACAACACCTGAGACTGTCTTCTAGCCTACACATGCATGTACACATGTGCGCACACACCCACACATACATGAACACACACATACACACCCCTTGAGAGACAACACTTGAGATTGCCTTCTAGTTTACACATTTATGTAGACACGTATACACACACCCACACATACATGAACACACACACATACAATGTATCCTTTATTAACGACTTCTGCCACCATTGCTGCTTTCAAGGTAGCCCTTCCACATCATTTCACAGTATGGTTTGGAAGTATGAGTTGCTGGGTATTTCAGTGTTCCGTCGCTGTTGATACACAGTCATGTAGAGCACTTGTCACTGACTGTATAGGCTAACATAATTGCACACACTCATGTGTCTCATCCACACCGACCTGTCAGCAAAACCAGGGCAGCAAGCTAGAGTCCACTAGAGAAAAACCAATCAATACCTCTGTGAATTAACCATGCAGCTCACCAGATAGGATTATGGGTGCAGGAGGTAGAACAGATGTGCAAGATCCATGTGTTTCTCTTTTCCTCCAGCTTTTTCTTCATTCCTCTGACCCTCAAGACACTCTTGTAATTGATTCCCAATACCTGCTTCTCATCCCCAGTTTCTGTCCCACCTAATTCTGCCCAGAAAGAATCTCAGAGATTAAAAAAAGAAGACTCAAAAGTAAATCACAGGGGAAAATGCATTTAAATGACCATGTTTCCCTTGATATTTAAATGCTGTTTACATATGATGGTTAGAAAGAAGCTAAGCCTCCTGTTGTTTAGTGCTGTCATTGTAGGTGATATACATGAATAGTGTTTGTGTGTATGTACAGCTGTGTGTGGCATATGCATGTTTACATGTATGCAAGTTTGTGCCCTGCATTATGTGTATATGCTTATGTCTGTTTCTTCATTTATATATGTATTCATGTGTTTGCATGTGTGTTTTGTGTATGTGTGTGTGATGCATGCATGTGAGGAAGTGTGCATGTCTCTGTGTTTTAGTGTCTATATGTTTATGTGTGCATGTTTGTGCATTCCATCTATGTGTATATGTTTGTGTGTGTTTTGTGCTTATACGAGTTCACATGTTTATTGTGTGTATGTATGTGATGCATACATGTGAGGGAGTGTGTATCTGTGTGCATATAGCTGTATTGACATGTGTATATGTTCATGTGTGCATGTTTGTGCATTCCATTTATGTGTATATGCTTATGTGTGTTTATATATGTGTTTGTGTATATGTGTGTGGTATGGACATGTGTGTGTATTATATGCATTTGTGTGCTGTATGCATGTGTGTGGTGTATGAATATTTGTGCTTGTGTGTTGTGTATACATGTGAGTATATAAGTTTGTATATTACATACATGCATTTAAGGATGTTTGTAGGGTATAGATGTGTGTGTATGCTGTATGCATATGTGTGTATGTGTGTGTGTGTGTGTGTGTGTGTGTGTGCATTACATTCATGGAATGGGTATACTCCCTTACAAGGGCTGTAAGAGTATATATGGAGGTCAGAGGTCAGCATTTCAGGTGTCTTCCTCAATAACTTCCCTTCCTTAAATTTTGAGTCTCTCATAGAACCTGGCTCTATTGGCTGGCCAGTTAGCTGTCACCTAATGTCACATGCCCAGCTTTTCTGTGGGTGTTGGAGATAGGAATCTGGGTCCTTGTGCTTCTGTGCCAAGCGCTTTACCACTGAGCCATCTCTCCAGGATTACACAGAGAAGTCTGCTAAACTACCCACCATAGATTCCAAGCCCATCTCCAGAACGTCAGTCCTTCCTTTTATCCAGGTGGGTAGAACATGAGGTCTAGACTCTGCCTCCTCAACGTAAGTAGCTTTCAAGATAAGCATACCCTTTATCATCCACCAGTATCCTCTCCCATCCTTCTTTGCATGACTGCCCACAAGAGCACCTAGAGGACCCACATGAGCAGACCTGAATGAAGGCAGCTTCTGCTTAGAGCTAAGATTGCAGAGATGAGCAACAAGGAAGGAATTTTTCCCACTAGCAGCAAAAGGTGCAAGATCTGCAAGCATATGGGAGATGTCATAAATGTAACATTTAAATGCATGAAATCAACTTTCCAGCTCCATCATTTTCCTTGTAAATATTTTTGTGCTCTGATTGTTTATAAAGGTTTTGTAACGGGTAGAGAGGTGGCTCGGTGGTTAAGAGGTCTTGGTGGCTGCTCTTGTAGAAGACCTGGGTTTGATTCCAGCACCCACAGTGAGGCTCATAACTGTCTATATAACTTTAGTTCCAGTGAACCTGACACCGTCTTCTGCCTGCCACCTGCACTAGGCACACAACAAGTGGTACACAGACATTGATGCAGGCAAAACAGCCATATATATATATGTATATATATATCAATGTTTTGTCATTTTTAAGGCACTTGCAAAAATATTTTGGCAATTTTGATAAAGGCATAATAGAGGCACACGTGTTCATGTTTCATGCCCACAGATCATAACCAGGAAACAGAGCAAGGGTGTGGAAACAAACCCAATTCTCATATCAAGATCTGCAAATAGCACATGCAAAGAGCCCAGGGAAAGGTACTCATCCACCTCAAAGAGGCCATAGGACATGAATGGCTTCCGTCTAAAACTGACCCCAGGGTTCACAGAAGCCTGCTGTGGAGAGCCATAAACAGAGTGGATCGTGGCCAACACCACGATGGTGGGGGCTGCACTGACTGGCTTGTTTCTGTTGACTTACTGGCAACTGGAATGTTGTGGACACATTCAGGAAATCCTCGTAGATGATATAAAAATAACCTGCAAGGCTAAGCCACACTTCCTTCAGCACTCTGTTACTCCTAGAAAGAACATGAAAATGGACATCTTGCAAACCTCAAATCCTTGGGTAATATTGTTTACAGACCCTGCTCACTTGGAAACCACCACTGCAGACACGTATCATGCAAACCAGGCCCATGTGCCCTTTGGCGCTCCACCAAGGTATCTGGCCTGGCTCTGTTCCCTTCTGGAAAATAGCCCTCCTCAGTTTCAAGTTCATTTGGCTTTTTCAATGATAGGGTTTCAACTCAAAGGGATAACAGTGCTGAGAACTAAAAATGTCACCATCTAATTAAGGAAGGGGGAGCACAGTACGCCTTTCTCTCCTAATATAATCTTTGGTCTGAAAATGACTCCATGAAGGCTCTTTATAAAGCCCTTTCTTTTCCTGGTGTAAGAACAATGGTAGAAAGAGACACTGTGGGTACAGGAGAACAAAGGACTCCCGCAGAAAATGAGCAAAAAGCAAGAGTGAGGCAGCTATGAAGAGAGAGAGTTGGAAAGGTTCACAGACTGTTTTGCCAGAAGTGAAGGATGTATTTGCCCTCTACACACAGGCTTCCCTGAGCCTGAATCTCCACTCGGTCTGGAGCAGAGAGAGGGGGTATTGCCAAGAGGGTGGCCTGGTGGAAGCATAGAAGGCTGAAAAGTCATGACACCTGGGTGCTGATTGGCTTTGAAATGGCAAGTCATCATTCCATTGAACTCATAATTTGCCAATGTGTCTGTCGTACAAAGAAAACCCAGAAAACATTAATCTGAGAAGGCTTCCATTATCACAGAATATTCATATGCCAAGTCCTTGCGGGCTTCCAGACTCCTAAGTTGAAACCTAAACAGAGCTGGAACCTGGAGAGAGGATGAGATCATGAGTACTTGATTAGATTCCTCATCAAGGGACCCCAGAGGGACACTTAAGCCTTCATATCATGAAAGGAAACACGAAGACAACTGTGAACAACAAGGTGCCTTACTAGGTACACCTACCCAGCACCTTGATCCTAGATCCTCTAGAATTGTAAGAAATTAATTCCTATTCTTTATATCAACCAGTCTAGAGTAATGTATTACAGCACCTAAAATAGACAAGGACCATGAGTCCCCTACGCATGCATGCATGAACACACATGTATATGCATGCTCTCATGCACATGTACATAACACACACATACTTTATTCACAGAAACATTAGAAAATATACATAGTACAACATTTTATTTCCATCAAAGCATAATTTAAATACTTGATATTGAAGCAAGCTCTGAGTTACAATCCATTTCCAAAGTGACTCAATAAGATACATGTGGCTGTCGCTGAACTGTTAGAGAAACAGCTTTTACACCATCGGTCTCTTGGTGCCCTCAGTACAGCGGGCTCACCAGCATTAATGAATCGTGCCTGGCACATCTCCATCCCACCTAACACCCTTTGTAAATAGATCGTGTGATTTCTTTTAAGTGGCCATGGTTACACTGGTGTCTTATCCATCCAACGTGCTTAAATTACAGTCATGAAACAATTTAAGACAAGAAGAGAAACGGCTACAAGATGGCCCTGCCTGTGCCCCTGCTCTGCACTCACAGCTCAGGCATCTTGGACTCTCTGGATCTTTTCCTCATCTTCACACAACGTTCCGGCACAAACATGGTCCTGCAGGGAGATGGGTGGATGCTCTTGAGCCATCCTTACGTTGGCTCATAGGCATCCCCCTGGCCAAACAACTGTTCCCTGTACTTCTCCAGTCATGCAACCCTCTCCTGTTTCCTTTGTCCAGGTCGTAAAGTTGGTCTGATGTTCTTTTCATTGACATCCTGCAATTTTAATACCCATGATCATTAATGGGTGTAAACACCCATCACTGTGTGATGTTACATGGATCCATGGGCAAGCGTCATGTATGCAGAGGCATCTATCACTTAGATGGAGGACAGGTGCAGCTAAAGATTGCAGACATGACTGTGGGTCCGGTGCATGGGGTAAGGCCATGATGCACCTCTAAAGATCTTGGCATGTGTTGAGGTTCCTGTGATGTGGGTGTGGTTTAATTAGATGTTGTGTCTTAGATTTTTTGAGACAAAAATCTTGATAATTCCAGGTTAGCCCCAGCTCACTTTATGGAACAGAATGTTTTACTCCCAAAAGTTGGTATGTGCCTCCACACCCAACTCATGTGGTTTTGGAAATCAAACCTAGGGCTTCATGCATGCCAGGCAAGTTCTCTACCAACCATTCTGCATTGCTAGCCTTCAGTGCTATAACTTAATACAAGCTGCAGTGTGAAACTGAAAGGGGCGGTGCAGGCATTTTAGGAAAATAACAGGAAACAGTGTTCACTTGGGGAACAATGAATACTGGCAATTGGGTGACCCATTTTTCCATGGAGTAACACTATGAGGCAGGTGTCAGCTGCAAAGTCCCAAGATGCCTCTGGTTTGCCAACCGAGATACTCTACAGAGGTGATGTTAAGTCATATTTTGGAAAAAGAAATAGAGAAAACCAAAAGTTCTTTCTCAAAGTATTGAGGATAATTTAAAAGGAAAACACTGTTATGTTTTTGACAGAGAAGTCTCACACTCAAAATCTGCTCAATAAATATTCATGAAGCCTTGCGTCTGTGTCCAGCACCAATGTACTATGCTTGGTCGATGGGAAGGAAAGATTAGAGATTGTCTTGAAGTTAAAATTTATATTTCAAGCTCTTGGAGAAGAAGAATTATCACCTTTCCTACCCTATGTGCCATACTGTATCACCCTGTCAAGCAATAGAGGCAACCACTTTCTGATTGGACTTGGTACCTGCTCCACAGGAAGGAATTCATGTCTGACACTGTAACATGGCTAAAAGCCCATGGCTCAGAACATTATAGACCCCACGTAAGAAGCCACTATGATTGTTTTATTAAATGGATATGTTATCCAACTGACTTCTATATATTCATTCTTATATCCATCTACTAGGGCTACTCTCTACCTTGGTCAAGACATTTCTTTTGTAGTATATGGCAGACAGTTAATGCAGAGTCATAATTGGTCGAAGTGATGAAAATACATGATCATTGAGTTCTCAGGCCTAAACGAGAGATTGTATCACCCACTCCATGGCCCAGGAGAAGCACCTCCCACCACAGAAGAGGGAGTAAAAAGAATGCAAAAGCTGGAGGATAGAGAAGAGTGCTATGAAGTGATGTCTTCTAGGTAGGATTCAGCCTTTGCACTTAGGGGTTCCAGCACTGTACAAGGGGGAGCCCTTTATTCGATCATGGATGTAGGTTTATGAAAGCTGGCCCCTCTCAGAGGGTCTAACGTCAGTTAACAATTGTAGGGAAAGGGGAATAACTTTCTTCATTCATGTTCCAACAAATAACCTTTCTACCATGATCATGGAAGCAAGCATAATTAAATTAAGTTTAATTTAATTATGTACGCACATATATACACACAAAGGAAGGGAACTTACTGACAAGAAGGGTTTCAGCATGAGGAGAGGAGACTAAAGGGACAGTTGGTCGAATTCATCAAAATACCTTTAATGCATTTTAAAGTCATCAAATACAAAATAAAGATGTTAAAATAAAACAACACAAGATATCATGATGGATATGCAAATTTTCTGGTTTGATCATCATTCAGTATATAATCTAAATATACTATTCATGCATCTGTACAATTATATATCAATATAATTTTAAATAATGAAAGATTTTATCTTTGTCTTAGGTAATTTTGTGTATTTGCTTTTTCTTTAGATGACATACTCTCCAAGACATTAATCACATTACTCTGAAAACACAGTAAAATACACTAAATACATCAAATATCCAGAGCTAATTCCAGCTTGGTTCGTGTACTTGTAAATATCTTCCTTGCTTTAATAAATCCTTTCCTTAAGACTTGTTGCTGTTATAAGTGGCACTCAGTGGGTGATACTACCTGTGTCTCTCTGGGCCTCAGCTTCCTCCTCTGTGAAGTGGGAT
>NW_004949170.1:1035992-1067357 GCF_000317375.1 Microtus ochrogaster | reverse complement strand
GTGATGTCACAGAGAGCTACTTAACAACCTGTGCCCCTAGGTGTTCTTGTACACCTGTGCCCTAAATCCCCTATGACAGTTAAAGCAAAAAAAAAAATCTGTTTCCTTTCATATCAGTTTGTTGCTAATTTTAGGCCATTGTCTAATTTATATTTGAGGAAATCCTTTTATCAAGTCAGTAAAAAACTGTTTGTTATAATAAAACCCTGTAGACTGCTGGTTCGTAGCATTGCTTCAGGGTCATCAGAACAGGGTGCCAGGTTATTCACCCACATCCTCCGTACCCTGTGTTTCTACAACTCTTCTAGAGTTATCTTTGCTCTTCAACTTTTATGAGTACCACACTGACAACTATTGTGTGTTTCAGAAGCACAGTGGGGAGAGTACGATACAAACGGTAATAGTCAAAAATTAGATTTGTAAATCTTGAATCCCATTTCTGGGGGTGTTTTGTTTGTTTTTTGTTTGTTTGTCTGCTTTTGACTACAGTTGACAGCCTAGCCTAGTCTTCCTCATGACTCCCGGTTTTAGCAGTCATTCCTGCCCAAGACTGTGCTTGAATGATCCCTTCACTTTCTACAGCTTTGCTGAAATGAAAACTCATAGCTGAACAGGAGACTAGAGAAAGTGCTTGGGTTCAAAGGAGGTCTGTTGGACCACGATGGACACCTGTTTCTTACATGAAGATCTATACATCCCATGGAGGGAGACAGTAGAATGGACAGACTAAATCCAGACACATGTTCACTGAGAAGAAGCAAGATAGGTACCAGTCAGGTAGTTTAGGGGACATGTAAGCCATTCAGAGTAAGATCTCTTCTGAGGCTGGGAATATTTGGATTATTGCCATTAGAGCCATCATATCCATTCACTTTCTTAGTGATTTTCATGGTTACATAAAAAAAATCTAATTGTGTGTGGGTATATGAAACAATTGAGCCACCAACACAAAGAAGTTGTGCAGTATAGGGAGAGACAGCCCAGTGGCTCTAAGATGGTTGCTATTATAGCGGGAAGCTTGCATGATGGATCTTTTGCTATTCTCTAGGAACAAGGACTTCAAAGGGTGTGAGTGATCCCTTGCCTGAACTGCGTAAATAAATGAAGTTAGCGCTGAATACGTGCTTCCCCAGAGCATCTGGGATGAAGTGCCTGTACAGCCTGCCCATGAAAGCCTTGCCCCACCATGGCTTGTGCTGGTAGAATTCAGATTGTCCCAGGTCACTACATGGAGAGAGCACTGAGCTCTAACCTGGCGTCCTCGCAGCTCTGTCCCTGGTGCCGTTTCTCTGCTGAGTCCCTTCTTTAACAGCCTCAGCATAGGTGTGGCTAACTGTATTCAAAGCTCTCTGGGTTCTAACAAGTGGCCAAAGCTGGCATGATTTTAGGAATCCTTGACACACACACAGAATTTCCTGGAGACTATATCTAAGAAGGGGACTGATTCTGACGGCAGAGATTAAGATGGGAGAGAAGCAACATGAAGTTTCAGCCTCCTGTCCTTTAGGGACCTAGGAAGCCATGAGTACCCACTTTAGGATGCTGAAGCTGAAACCGGAGAGAGATACCTCTCCCTTTGACCCAGCCAGTACTCTGCACAGCAACTAAAAGTCATCTTCTCTTGGAAATACTGAACAGTAATTGAGGAGGGGTGGGAGTCTGCTGCAAGGAGCCTGCACTGAGTTTTACTCATCATGGTTATGCACATCATACATACACAGCACATATACACACACACACACACACACACAACACTTAGATCACTCCCCACATATACCATACACATGTCAAATACACCAGTACACATGGACACCTCCAATGCCACTCCTGGGACAACCTTCAGCTTGGGCTAAACATGCTAACTCACTGTTCCTTTCTCTTTTGCAAAAACACTATTGTGCTTGTGTCTCCTGTCTCTGGCACCTTGGTTTTGAATGCTGATATGCAGTGCACAACTTCTAGTACTGAGGGTAGTTATTCCTCTTGGAAGGAGACTTTGGTGTTCAGGGTCTTTGGGTCTCCTGAATTGTTCAAGACATTGAACCCAATTGCTGACAACACATGACTGCATCCCAGGGTGGTGTGGGAGGTCCTTCTGTTTATGTGTTGCTTTTATTGGTTAATGAATAAAGAAACTGTCTTGGCATGTGATAGGACAAAAGAACAGAGATAGGCGGGGAAAACTAAAGTGAATGCTGGGAGAAAGAGGGTGGATTAAGGGAAATGCCATGGAGCCTCCGCCACCAGAAATACACGTGCTGAAACTTTGCTGGTAGGCCACTGCCACGTGGTGATACACAGATTAATAGAAATGGGTTAAATTCATATGTAAGAGTTAGCCAATCAGAAGCTAGATCTAATGGGCCAAGCAGTGATTTAATTAATGCAGTTTCTGTGTGATTATTTTGGGGCTAAGCGGCCAGGAACAACCAAGTGGCTCTCTCCTCCAACATCAGGGTCCTCAGAAAACCCAGCAGAATGACAAGTGGCCTGGTTCCAATCACACTTGGAGTGATAGAATGTAGATAACCGAAGCCGTGAACAACCTACCCCATGAAACATAATGAATAGCGTTCAAATGGAAGCACTTCCCTCCCTCCTCACGAGCTTTCTCAGGGCTCCAGCAGGCCAGACACACCACATCCCCAAACCTTCAGACTCCAGCCCCTATGCTGAGGCCACTTTCTGTGCTGTTAATGAGGTTCCTATTTGAAAGCCAATGTAAGTAAAATCATATCACATACATGGATAAAAGCGGGAACATTCCACTCAATCTTCATTGGTTTTTACAAATCTTCCACTAATGCTTCTTCCGCTCACCCTGGCACCTCTGAAATCAAACATGAGGTTTGCCGATGACAGTTTCGTCCTTTCCCTCGCATGAATGATGACCTCCTTACCCCTCTGACTCCTGGATGTCATGG
The DNA here is from genome assembly GCF_000317375.1 of Microtus ochrogaster. Lineage (NCBI taxonomy): Eukaryota > Metazoa > Chordata > Mammalia > Rodentia > Cricetidae > Microtus > Microtus ochrogaster. The sequence continues at coordinate 1,064,433 of NW_004949170.1, read as the reverse complement.
TTGTCAATGAGACGGCAACTCACACAGCAAAGTAGCAGACTGCCTTGGAAACACTCAGCACTGGTTGTAAAATTAAATTCTCAACACTGAGAAAGGAGATGTTGTGTTCAGATGGTAGACGCAATCATGGAGCATGCACTGTGGAACAGCTCTTGACCCCAGCATCTCACCCCCAATGAGAATGAATATCCAAGCAACTCTCGGCACAGCTGGATAAAGTATGCCGAAGGGAAGCTTCCCCCAATTTGCTTAACTCTAGCTGCCTTTTAATTATTTTCCCTTCCTTCCTAAAATGCAAAGGCTTTCTTAAATAATATCCATTTTCTGGAACTTTCCCTGCTTCCCCTGACAACATCATCTGTGATCTGAAGCCTTTTGCCCATTCTCCTGGTCCCTCAGTACACCGCACTCTCTAAGCTCTTTAGGAGAGAAACCATCCTGACAGGGGCTGCTCCTCAGAGTCACCTCCTGGGTTATCTATGACATACAGACATGGTTTTATCCATTTCACACACAAAGGCTTCATGCAAACTGCTGGTCTGTGTCATTTTATATTTCACAGGGACAGAAAACCGTTCCCTTTTATCCCAAATGTGGAAGAGAGAAACAGTCATCCTTAGACCTGTACTTACCAATCCTATCAGATAAAGCTCTCGGGTCATCTAGAAACAGGGGTCTTCAGCTAGCAAAGTCTACAGAGGGAGGCAGCTGCTGCAGAAACAGTTGTGTCTGCTTTCTCCATTTCCCAAAATCTGGTCCCCTTTGGTTATGTCTTTTATGTTAGTATGCCGGAGCCCCTGGGGAGACTCTCACAACTTTATCAGCAGAAGCAGAGATAGAGTGCCAGGCCCCCACACTACTGCCTCCCTGCATGGGAGGAAATTCTCAATGGGCATCAGGGACGAAACCCACAAAGAAAGACAGGGCCATTGTTCTCTAGGATTGTGTCTTAAGGCTCCTGGCAGCGGCAAGAACTCCATGCACTTTGATAGCCAAACCACTATATTTTTATGGTGCTGCATTAATATTCAAAGGGCTTTTGCTGCTCTGCAGGACAAAGGATGCGACAAAGGGCATTAAATCAGGCAGGCAGCCCCCATGACTCACTGTTCTTGTTTCAGTAGTGTTAAGAAGACAGTGGGTCAGAGTCCACCATATTTATAAGGATGTCAGGTTGGTGGTATGTACCTGTCCTGGACACAAAGAGCTCTAACCTGCTATCCGCTGTACCAGAGGCTGAGAGCAAAGGTGAAGCCATGTGGGATGAGAGATGCCCAGGCGGCAGCAATGGAGCCATCAGACATTATGATCTTTGAGGTAATTATAGGACTCCACTCCTAAGCTACCGAAGTATTCTTTGCAAATATAATCCAAAAGAAATGAACTCATTCATGTGCTGGATACTGGAAACTTCAAGAATACAGAAGAAGCAAAATTTGTTTCAGAGTGGGCCTCCAGCCACCTGAAGGCTCCACCATCCCCACTCTCATCCCAGCCCCAAAAAGAAGTTGGTGCATACAGCCCAATCAATATGCAGTGAGGCCATTGGGCCAATCACATCAGATGCTCCTATCAGAGTCCCTTGGACCAGTCCTGTTTCTTCTTGCTTATTTTTCTCAGCCAAGGTGAAGGAAAGTAATGTACTGTGGTACAGACATAAATCAGAAGCCTCTTGTAGTCAGGCATCAGTGATTCAAGTTTCGTTTTATCGAAAAGCAATGACTTCTCAAGGGCTGGGGGTCCAGAGACATCCAGTGAGCAAAGCACTATCAAAACAAGTGTGGGGACCTGAGTTTCTATTCCCACCAAAAGCTGGATATAGAAGCCTGTAATCCCAACACTCCTATGGAGAGATGAAGTAGAGTCAGGAGAACGCATGGAGGCTCACAGGCCAGCTAGCCTAGAATAAGAGACACAGCAACAGTGGACAACCACAGACCTTGTCTCAAATAAGATAAGGGGAGTTCCTCCACTAGTATACTGAGGAACCTTCCTGTGTGCACACGTGCACGTGCGTGTGCTTGTGTGTATGTGTGCACCCTTGCAGAAAGACAAATATCCATTTCCAAAGTCCAAAGACCTTTTGGTCCAAAGATGTGCACAAACCTGCTGCTCACATTCTCAAAGCACTTTGGCTGCTCTGAACTCAAGTGGCCCCCAGGCGTTAAAGGCTGAGCCCCACAGCACCCTGGAGACCAGAATGGCTTGCCAGAAGTCTCAGGAGGGAGGCACTGTGCTTGGTGCTGCTCTTGGGACCCTCCTGATTATCAGGGGCTAACATCTTCCTGAAGCTAACCCAGTTTCCTGAACCAACTCACTGCTATGGAACTCATACCAGGTTTTCCACGGGAGAAGTCACTGCTAAATCGGGTGATATGCTCCAGGAAGGAATGCTGCCTTGGACAGATGCTCTAACCAAATGCCCTGGAAGCCTAGGCTGCCATGGAGATACAGGAAAAGGGAAGCTGGTCTGAGCGCAGCATGGGATAGAGCTTAAGGAACCTGGCAAGACTTGCAGATGAAATGCAGGAAACATGAGTTCACCTTCTGGTGACCACCAACAGGGCATGTTGCATTGAGACTTTTTTTCTGGAGCTAAACTTGGATTCAGAAGACGTTTGCTGTGCCTGGGACCGCAGGCTGTGCAAGGTCTCCCTTGCAAAGAATCTGGGCATCATCCCAGCAGCTCAGCCTTCATACCCCACCACCCCTCATTCCCAACATGGTTCTTTCACAGAGCTACCTTGCCTTCACATACCCTGTGCCCCAAGTTACCTCCAGAGAGAAGCAGAGGCCTTCTCCACCCAAGCCATCCTAAACTAGCTCATTTATCAAGATACTGGCTATTGTTAATGGCTTCTGTCAACCCCGGTGACCACATAACCTTGTCCCCTCAGTGGGTGCACTGCACCCATAAGCACCAGTGGACCTTATCACAGAGCTACGCTCCCACCCACCTCTACTGACAGAGCTTAACACAGCTACGGAGTCATAAGATAGTCAGCCTAATTGTAGGCCTGCTATATTCAGGATGAATGTCTAGAGTCTGTTTGTCTCTCCCTGGCTGGCATACAAACAGATGTTCATTGATGGATTCTTTCATAAGATAACATCCCATTGCCATCTCTCCAGCTCTCCTTTCAGGCCCACATCCCCTGATCTCACTGGGCTTGTGACTACCTTGACGAATTACATAAGAACAGAGATGGCAGGTGTTATGTCCAAGTATGACTTCTCCCAGGGAAGATGCTGAGGCCTGAACCAGATGTGTTGCTATGTGATACGGGAATAATCTTCAGGCCAAAGTGAGGAGGACAGTGGCAAAGTTCCAGATAGTCTCCTATTGGGATACATTCTGCCTACCCATTGCAGCAAGAAGAGGTTTCCTCTCCTGGGACACAAATATCTAGCAATGTCAGCATGGGGTCCTTTCTTTCTCTCCCAGGAGACTCTCAGCTTAACCATGTCAATATGAAAGCCCCTTCTCTTCAACACTGAACCAGTAAATGATTGCCTCAGAATATCCCGGTTTGCCATACAGACTCTCAAGGAGAAAACATGAAGATCATCAAACCATAAATGTTGTAGTGCGGAGGTGTGCAGGCGAGTCTTTATTCTCATTGCCACGATCACGTTCATCTCTGAAACTCAGCGTTTGTCAGACCATAACAGATTACACGATTAATCAGCATTGCAGCAAACACTTATCATCCACTGAAGTGTGAGGGTGTCAAGTTCTCTCTAAGCCACTAAGGAAGCCAGGCTTGCTGTGCCACAGGCCTATAATCCCAGCTATTTACAAGGCTGAAACAAGAATGACATATAGAGACCCTTCTCAAAATGAAAAGCACAAGAGTATTAAGTTGTGTGGCTGGATTTTTACTAAACATGTGCGATGTCTGTGCTCAACCCCAGGACAGAAAACCAACAAACAAAAAGCAACGTAAATGAAAACAAAAACAAACAAACAAAAAAAATGAAACTACAGCCTCTTGCCTGTCCTGCAATTCTGTGTTTCTTCTCCAGTGTGTTTTTAGGATGACATACCTTCATTTTCACTTGGGTCTTTCAAGTGGCTATTTTACATGAAGTGACAGTTGACAGATCTCACCAAGGTAATCATGAAGCAGAAACAAAAACAAGGCATCTCCATGACAGGCTGAGCTGTAGCTTGTCTCTATGAACTGACAGGATGCTATAGCTACTCAGGAAGTGTGTGTGTGTGTGTGTGTGCATGCATGTGTACGTGTGTGTGTGATGAGTATGCATATGTGTAGGGGAGTGGATGTATGTATAGGTGTATGTGTGTGATATCTGTGTGTATTCTGTGTGTATGTATATATAAGTGTATATGTGTGTACATGCATGTGTGTGCATATGTGCACACTCCTTGTCCTATTTCATGGAGACCACAGAGAGCAAAGAAGTTGCTTTCTGCATGTAACAACATACCATACATCAGAATTATTCCCCACAGCAGCAACACATTTTTAAGACACCAGAAGTCACCATGAAAGGAGACACAAGATGGGAAGCCTGGTCACTATGTTCAGCTGGCCTTTCCAGGTCAAGAACATAGGGCAAGAAGCCAACTTCAACAGTACTGGCAGTGGACAAACTGTGATCTCCCGCTGATTGAGATGGCCTGGCACTTCTAGACACCCAGTACAGACCCAAAAGTTATTCCCATAGGACCATCAATTTCTGCATAGAACATAGATTCTCAATAGAAACGGCGAGTCCAAAGTCAGTGATACAACATTACTCTTGCTACATTTAAGAGGACCAACAGAATAGAAACCACGGCTTCTGCTTGCACGCCAGTTCCAGAATATTAGCACACTTGTATCAATGAAGTGTCTCAGGGACACAATACTCAACTTACCTGATTTTTAAAAGCAGAAATAAAATCACAATTTTCCCATAAAAGTTTGCACAGTACAAGTAATTGATATCCCTTAATTAGCCAGTTCTTCAATAAGTATGGAACGTGGACCACCATATACTAGCGGGTATGTTAACCCCACCACATGCATGCCACCAGGCTTATTTATAATAGGGAGCCAACCAAGGCAGGCTCACCCTTTGAAGTAATCAACCAAGGAATTCTTCCTTCTATCACACACAAATGGAAGCCCAATTCCTACCTCTGAAGCAGCCTCATGACAAGAGATACTGCTCAGCCTACCTGAGACAAGTGAAACCGTGTCTTTCTCCCATGAGACGACAGTGACGTACGCCTCCACCGAGGAGGGGATAATGCACTTGAACACCGCGACATTGCCTCTCATGGTTTTCTGGTCCTCCACACGGACTGTATAGGGCTCCCGTAAAACTGGAAGGCAGAGAGAGGATCCTTGTTAAGATGCATAGACGAGTCTATTCCAGACAAGAAGATGCTGTTCTAATGCAAAGGGCACGGCACTCCCTTTTGTGACAACTGCATAGCACAGGCAGTAGAGAGAAATCCGCAAGTGTATTCATCTGTCTTCCATCACCTAGGCAAACATCCACTTCATTAGCAATACGCTGCACCCTGCACCTCCTAAAGGAGTCTATTCTGAGACATTGAACTGGGCCCCTATGGAGAGCATTAGAAGGCATGAGGGGACCTCGGCTTCCTGGAGGAGGAGGGGCAGATTCTAGGGATTAGTGTCTCTTAGTCTTCTGAAGACCCAGGTGTAACAGTAATTAGGAAATGAATGTAAGACTCAAAAAACTCAGGCTGGGCAAATGACTCAGTGGGTAAAATGCTTGCTATGCAAGTGTAAAGATCTGAGTTCAAATACACCAAACCCATGTACAGCTAGCGAAAATAGTGCATGGCTATAATCCCAGTGCTCCTAAGGTCAGACTGGTGGTGGAGATAAAAGGATCCCCCAGAAGCACACAGGCCAGACCGACTGATCTGAACAGTAACAAAAGAACAAAGAGACTCATCTCAAGCAAGGTGGACAGTAAGGACTAACAGTAAGGGTGCTCGCTGACCATACACATACATGCCTGCACTCACACATTCATTCGAAGGAGCAAGAAAGAGAGAAAAAGAGAGATCTTTGAAAAGATTAAAACAAGAAAAATAATTCCTTAGACATAAACTCTTCAAAGATGTTTAAAACCTGTGTGGGAGACCATCATTTTTCTGGGAACTATTCAAATACCCCCAATCATAGGAATATTCCAAAAAGAGTCCAAAGGGTCTTCTCTGCATATTGGCCACATTGGGGCTCATGGGGGGTTCGGTGCCCACCCAGCACGCCCAACTGCCTGGGTTAAAATCCTTCTCCTGCCCGACATTACCTGCAAGGCAGAAGAAAGCTCCTAGCTCCACCTGCACCACAAGTGATGATGGGATACCTCCTGTCTGGGGCTATGGATGTAGCCACTGAGGTAGCTTTGTGTCTGCTCAGCAGGCTGGGTGAACCACCTGCCCAACAGCTGGGGATGGACCCGGTCTTTGTGCCAGGCTTAATGAGATAATGATGAACCTTGCTCGGATTATTTCTCTGTTCCAACTTTATTCACTCAATTCTAAATCAGGCACGGCGGAAAGGGCATCTTCAAGGTGTTCCTTCCAAGTCTGAAATTTTCTAGATAGGCAATGAAATACCTCATCATTCGATCAGCTTCCTCTATGGATGTCACTCAGTGGACAAGTATGGGTCAAGAAAACTGGCCATGAAAATTTTTAGAGAGGCTGATGCCCCAGGGAAGAGATGAAATGCCCCCAGTGGAGTGTCCAGGGTACTGAGGGGATGTCTCTGAAAGAGGACTGACTGCTGAGGGAAGCCAGCAGTGACACGCTGAGTGCCTTCATAGAGGACACAGCATGGATGAAACTGTTGACTCTCAACCAGCTTACTCTTTGTTCTCCGACAATACAGACATATTAGTGCATTGTCTTACTCTCTGGCATACTCTCCTTTATCCCCCTCTCACCCGCATCAACCCTGGAACTCATCTCTGGTCCCCTCCCCACATCAATATTTTACCTTGTTACCCACGGTTCTCTTTTTTAACACTCATATTTGGTCACTTTTTTTCTCAGCTTGGAGAATTTCTTTGTCTTTATCCCAACCAGAAGTATCCTTCCAGCTTGAAGATTCTTTTGAGATCCTGCACCTCCTCTGAGTATGGTGTGACCTGAAGCTCTGGATAACATGTAAAACCATGCCTACTACAAGAGGTCCATTGGGGCACAAGTGGGTGAGCCAAATGCTTGTTTTCAGAAACATCATTGTGGCCAGGTGAGGGGAAGATTTTGTGTAAGCAAATGCCTAGAGCCTAGGAAGAGTTGAGGGCTCCTTTTCAACTTGGAAAGGGGTTAAGAGTGAACAGATATAACTCTGTAATGACTGAACACTCAGGCATCAGGGAGAGCAGCAGACAGGAGATGATGGAATGAGGATGGGAGAGAAAGTGGGTGGACAAGAAGGAGAGAGAAACGGGAGCTCCTGGGAGCCTGATAAGTATCCGAGTCTCATATTTTGCCGTCCTTTGGAACTCAGACCTCCAGGACATTCAGCTTCACATATAATACATCACACATCACAAATGGAAATGTTTACTAGAAATCAAGTCAAGGGACCTAATTGCATGTCAGTCAGAAAGAGAAAATGCTACCAATGGAGACACAAAGAGCATCTTCACAGCCTGTGCTCTGACGGAGCACCATGACAACAGAAACTTTGGGGAAAAGGGTTAGTTGGGCTTACACTTCCACATCACTGTCCCTCACTGAAGAAAGGACCGAAGTTCAAGAAGGGCAGAGTTCTGGAGGCAGGAACTGATGCAGAGGCCATGGAGGGTGCTGTTTACTGGACTGTTCATCATGGCATGCTTAGCCTGATTTCTTATAGAACCTAGGACCACCATCCAGAGATGGCATCAGCCAAAATGGTGTTGGTCCTCCCAAACCAATAACTAATTAAGAAAAACTTCACAGGATTGCCTACATCCCAATCTTAAGGAGGGCATTTTTTTTCAGTTGGGATTTTCTCCTCTCAGATGAACATAGTTTGTGTCAAGTTACATAAATCTAGCCAGCAAAACTTACCCCTGGTCAACCTGACACACAAACACATAACAGTTAAGCCGCAACCTTTCCTTTCTTGTTGATTAATATCAATAAAACATAATATAAAACATTTTAGTCTGAAATTGTCCCACAGCCTTACAAATTCAAATACTTCAAAAAAATTTTCTCACTTAAAAATCTAAAGTCTCTGTAAAAGACAAAAATCTCATTTTTAAAAGTTTAAAGTTTCTCACCTATACAATCAAAAACAAATTATGTGTTTTCTTACTTCAAGAAGGAATAACCAGGGTATAGTCACAATAAAACCAAAGCAATGCCACCTCAACTGCGTAAATGACTCGATGCCCAATGTCTGGGATTCATTCATGATCTTCCGTGCTCCTCCACATGGTTTGGGTCAAGGTTCTAGCTCTACCTGCTGCAGCACACACAGCTTGTCTTCTGAAGCTCTGGCAGCCTCCACTCCACTGCTAACTGCTGTTCTTGGCAGTGGTTCCACGGTACCAATATCTCTGAACTGCTGGGGTCTTCTCTAGCAACTAGGATGCACTTTTACACCAATGGCCTCTCCTGGGTCTCTCTTCATGGTGCCCCAACTCAGCTTCTCTGTGTGACTCCTTTGATTCTGGGCTTTCAAATGTTACTGAGGCTGAACCTTCACCCACAGCCTCTCCTGGCTTTTGACAGTGCCAAGCCTCTTTTGTGCTCCGTGACCCCTTCGTGCCTTCAAAACCAGCACCATCTGGGTGACTCTTACATTACCAAGTTTGGCAGCTAGCATGAAGGACAACTTTGGCTACCTCTAAACACAGCTTGTATGTGCTAACTCTGAGGAAGATTTCATCTCAATGATGCTGGTTTCTTCTTAATCACTGCTAATTTCTCAGCTTCAGCCAACCAGCGTCTATTGTCCCAATAATGAAGTGGTTTCTCTTCAATGGTTCTGGTATCTTGTTAAGCACAGCTGACTCTTCAGGCCCAGGTAACCAGGACCACAGATTCCTAATTTGAACTATGTAATGGCCCTGATCATCTTTAAAAGACTCAAACTTACTTCTGGAACTTCACAAGCAAGACCTCCATTCTCTGAATTTCTCTCAACATTCTTATCTTCCATACTCCCATAGAATTATCTCATCAAGGTTTGAATGCTCAGTGGCTTTTCTAGCCTCAAGTTCCAAATCCTTCTACAAGACTCCCCAAAATACATGGTTAGGTCTGTCCTAGCAATACCCTAAAATCTTGGTCCCAAGTCTTAGTTAGGGTTACTATTGCTGCAAAGAAACAACATGACCAAAGCAACTTTGGGGAAAATGGTTCATTTGGCTTTTACTTAAATATTGTAGTACATCACTGAAGGAAGCCAAGATAGGAACCCCAGCAGGGCTGGAAACTGGAGGCAGGAGCAGATGCAGAAGACATTGGGTGGGGAGTGGGTCTCTGCTTAGTGCTTGCTCATCATGGCTTGCCCATCCTGCTTTGTTATAGAACGCAGGACCACCAGCCCAGGGATGGTACCACCCACAACAGGCTGGGCCTTCCCTCATCAATCGCTAACTAAGAAAATGTTCTACAGGGATGCCTAAAGCTGACCTCATGCAGACATTTTCTGAAGGTTCCCTCCTCTCAAATAACTATATCTTGTGTCACGTTGACATAAATCTACCATCACACTGTCCAAGACTGTTCCTTCGGCCTGGCTTCAGGGCCACTGGCTACGAGGTAAACAACTGAAGCCTAGTTCATGTGACTCAGTCAAGGCTCATCTCCTGGGAGACCTGCACATAGATTGTGAAGTGACTTTTCTTCTTTAGCCACCTACTAGCCTCTCTAGTGCAAATGCTACCTTAAAAGTCATGATTTTAAGTCTCTGTGACTCTTGTTTCTCTCCCCTATTAAGTTCACCTCTAGGTCCTAAATCAGTGATGTCACTTGGTTTACTAAATACCTTGTATCCAAATACCTTCCCATATCATTCATTCTCAAGACCAACAATCCAACTAAAAGCCATTGTAGCGGCTGGGGAGGTGGCTCTATCAGTAGAGTGTTGACTGGTAGACCAGAGGACCTGAGGTCAGATCTCCAGCACCCATACAGACATAGGGACAAGGAAACAGGAAGATGCCCAGAGCACACTAGCAGCCAGCCTAACAGAGTAGGTTCAGTGAGAGACTGTCTCAAAAAATAAGTTAGAAAACAACTGAGGCACCTAACATCCATCTCTGATCTTCACCTGCAAAGCATACATGTGCATATACCCTGATGAACACACACACACACACACACACACACTGTAGAGATTTCTAACACAGGCATATAGCAAACGCTCAGTAAATACTGTTGTCCCTCCTTACCTACAACCCTGCATCTGCTCCAGTGACCTCCTGAGAAGTCAAGTCTGTGGATGACCAAGTGTACTAAGTTGGGTTCTCCCTTGAAGGAGCTCGGAGAGATATAGGGTTAAGGATATGACCCAGACAAGCTGTGAGGGAATGGGACACAGGGGTTTCAGAGGAAGCTAGTGCATAATGTGGGCTTGCAATGGAGTTCTTCCACCCACCACCTTTGCAGCCCAGAACCCCTCCCACATCTGTGCAGTCCAAGTTCCAGCAACCCATCGCTGGCTCAGTGCTGGGCCGCAATAAAATCTCAGGACTGCACAGTCTTGTTTGTGTGCCTAGGTGCCAATCACCAAGCACTACAGAGGCTGCAGGTCCAAGCTCAGAGTAACTAATGCAGATGCTACAGATCTTGACCAAGGGCTGCCACACCTCTACGCCTCCACTGCAGCCACTATGTCTTCCACCAGGCAAATGAGGTGTGGAGGTAGGTGTCAGAAGAAAGAGACTGTAGTGATTACCTAAGGACAAACCAAGATGACTTGCAGAACAAGAGGATTGGAAGGGATTCATCTCTCCCTCCATTGCGGACATATGTCTCTAATAGGCAGCACCCCTTTGAAACATGATTTTAAAATAACCCGTTTTACTCCAAGAATTGATTTAATTCAAAGTGATCAAGGTTAACGATACAATTTGTGGGGCCAAGAGAAAAAGAAAATTTGGGGTTTCAGTTAAAAGGTATTAAGATATAAGGTTAGAGAGATGGCTTAGCAGTTGAGAGCACTGGCTACTCTTCTTGAGGACTTGGGTTTAGTGCCCAGCACTCACAAGGCAGCTCACACTAGTAGCCCCAGTTCTAGAGAATCTGATGCCCTCTTCTGGACTCCATTGGCACCTGAGCCCAATGCATATACATACAGACTCATATAAACATATGAATAAAAGTAAAATAAATATTTTTAAAATATAAAGATATTAAAATGTACAATTTTCTTTCTTTTGTGGTCTTTCTGTCACCTTGTCTTTGTTACTTAATGTCATCCTCCTGAGGATACAGGGATAATGACAAGGTAAAGCTGGAGTCTCAAAAGAGCTCAGAGCCCTCGTCCCACAGTGATCACTTGGTACACCAGTGGTGAGGTCACCCATCCTGACAGCCACGAGCTGCTGGCGGGAAAGCTGATCTATTAAGATTATGTAACAGGTAAAGTCACATCTAAAAAAGTCTTTCAAACAAGAATTCATGTAGCTCCTGCCATCTCTACCCAGTGATTTTCATAACTGATGCTTGGTGTTTAGATCCAGGAATCACTTAGCTGGTTTGAACATGTGTTGGAGGCCTGGGTCAACCCTTAACTTTTAATGTATGGATACACAAGTGTATCAGCCTCATTTATCAAGACAACGTGCCATTATCTCTGGAGTACCTGGGCATCTTTGTCCATATTTCTGTCCTACTTTTCACTCATAATCATTACCCTTACAGCAAGTATTAAAATAAATGGTGTTGGCTTCCCTGAGTAATTATTCACTGCTAAGATGACTTAGACCATTCCATATCCTTTATGTTTCTATATGTGTTTTAGAATCAACTTGATTTTTATTTCTCAAAAGCCTTCTGGGCCACTTGAGACTTCTCTTGAACTCATAGGCATTTTGGAAAGAGGTGATATCTTAAAAACAAATCCCCAGCTCATGGAAATAATTTTTTATTTCTCCTTTTATTTCTGTCTCCTTTAGTTGCTGCAAGCTTTTGGAATTATATGTAATATTCTTTCTAGTTTAGGGTGAGATATTTTCCTAAGTATTGCTTGGTTTTGATTCTATTGTAAATAGTACTTATAAATTGTCTAATGATTGTTTGTGTGTTGAGCTCAATACCATGGTTTTGACAGACCTACTTATTAGCCCCAGTAGTTTATTTTAATGGATCATATTAGATTTTTCCACATTCATGATTATACTGACAAAGAAGTGTGAGTAATTGATGGAGGAGGGTCTATGTGTTACTTTCATTTGTTAATAAAGAAACTGCCTTGGCCCTGATAGGCCAGAAAATTAGGTAGGCAGAGTAGACAGAACAGAATGCTGGGAGAAAGAAGCAGATTCAGGCAGTCGCCATAGCTCTCCTCCCCAAGATGGATGCAGGTTAAGATCTTACCGGTAAGCCACCACCTCGTGGTGCTACACAGATTATTAGATATGGGTTAATCAAGATGTGAGAGTTAGCCAGCAAGAGGCTAGAACTAATGGGCCAAGCAGTGTTTAAAAGAATACAGTTTCCGTGTAATTATTGTGGGTAAAGCTAGCCGTGTGGGAGCCAGGCAGCGGGAAGTGGCCCACAGCTCCTTCTACAAGTAATTTTTTTTTAATTGGGGAGAGAAAGTAAGGTGTATTGTATGTATGTGTGTGGTTGTTTGATATATGTTCATGTTCATGTGTGTGCACAGACATGTGGAGGCCTGAGGTTGACATCTGGAATGTTTCTCAATCTCTCACTGTCTGATTAATCAAGGAAGGCTCCCTACATGAGCCCAGAGCTAAGTGGAGATTCCACTTCAGCTCCCCAGCTGAATTACGAGTGGCCGCCAGAACCACTGGGCATGCTGTGGCAATCCCAACATCTGTCTTCATTCTTGCATAGCAAACTTTGCTTACTGAATCTGGTCCCCATCCAAAACTTCAGTCTTTGCAACATTTTATTGCTTTTCTTGTCACACTGCTCTGGCTACAACTTCCAAAGAAGAGACTGTCAAAACAGAACCTGGTGTTGTTCCTGACCTATGGGGAAGCATTCCCTCTTTGACTATCATTTCTGATGTTAAGCAGACCTGGGTTTATGCCTTTGTTAGAATGAGAAAACTCTCACCTACTCCATGTCTTCTGAGATTTCTGCTTGCTAATTATGAGATGTGGAACTTTAAAATAATTTTCTGCATCGCATGGAATGATCTACTTGTTTTCATTTTTAATATGGCAATAGAGTGGATTAACTCATCAATGTTCAAATCTGAAGCCATCCTTGACTTCTGGAGATGTTCCTTGCATGAAGTATCTTTTATATATTATTTGAGTCAACTTGCTGAAGGTTTAAGAAATTTTATATCCACATTTGACAGACACTTGTTTATAATACATGTGTCATTATTTGGATCAGGGTAATACTAACCTAAATTGACGTGAAAAAATATTAATTCTTGTTCAATTTCCTGGAATAATCACCTTAGAATTTTTATTATTCCTGTCTTAAATGTTTATTAGATGTCAAACTGAAGTCATACGATCCTTAAATCTTATCCTAGGGAAATTTTATCCACAAATTCAATTCTTTAATTCTCAAGTTAGTTTTGAGATTTTGAGTCTTTAGAGCGATTGTTCATTTCAAAAATGCCATATTTATTTATATATATTGTTCTTAATATTCACCTATAATCATTTTAACACTTCTAAAACATGTGTGGATGTCCTTCCCAGTGCAGAGAAGTCACTTCCTCTATTCTCAATATTGAGACCGAACCCTCTCTCACTTTCTTCTTCCATCTGACCAGCAGTGTGTACATTTTATCAACTCCTCTGAAAGAAGCCACTTCTAATTCCAAGGGATCCTCTGATGCTTCCAAACCATCTTCTCTTTGTTTCTACTCAAGTCTTTGTTTTCTTTGATTATATTTTTAATTTCTCTTTATATTTAAGACGGAGAGTAAAATCACCTTTTAAGACCTCTCTTCACATGCAATATCATAGGTGTTCAGAGCTATACACTCTGTATCGCTTTGGTAAGATCCCCTATTATCCTCTCTTGTCCTAGTCCCTACTTTTCCCATCTCCCTTACACATGTGTGTGTGTGTTTTATTTCCCTGGTGACCCAATGCATTTCACTAGCGTTGCTTACAGAAATGTGAGATGTTATTGCAGAAACAGGAGCCTCTTCCCAGTAGCTACAATACTGAAGAAAATGTATCTCCCTCCCCTAGCAACTGTTAACTGCCAAGAGATTCTCAGGACAAGTGGGGCCTTGTGAGTCCCTCCCTCTTCCAAAGCATGATCTTACAGGTCAGATGCAGGTAATCACAACTGAGTTCAGAGTATATGTGTTGCTTTTATTGGTTAATGAATGAAGAAGCTGCTTTTGGCCAATGAATTAGTAGAATATAGCCAGGTTGAAAGAGATTTATATATAGAGAGAGTAGGCAGAAAAAGGAGCCACCATGGAGCTGCCAGAGGAAAAGATGCAAGATGCCAGCAAGGAAGGCCACAATTTAAGGGATAAGAGTGAGCTAGAAATAAGCATAATCTCTTAAGTTAAGCAGTTATTTAATTAATACAGTTTTTGTTTGATTATTTCAGTTCTGGTCAGTCGGGAACAAACAAATGGCCTCCCTACAACAGTCCAGGAGAGCTAGAAAGTGACATTCCAGGGCACTTGGCCCCTTCTCCAACTCCGCTAACCCCTGCTTTTAAACTTCCTCTTGTGTCCAAGGTTGATCCAAATTTTCTATTATTTTGAAAACTTTAAGTTGTCTTCTGTGTTTTTTGAAATATAGATCATTGTTTATTATTATTTATGTGTGCCTATATGTCTAATAATTTGAATGTGGGTGCCGCAGAATTAAGAAATAGGTGTTATATACCAAATGTCAGTTCTCTGTAAGAGCAGGAAGCACTATAGACCCTTGAGTTATCTCTCCACCCTAAGACATACATCATTTAGAAGCATACTTTATACCCACATGTTTGGTCATTTCATAGAGATTTGTTATTAATTTCTAGTTAAATTATACTTTGATCAAATAGCATGCATTATATGGCTTAAAGGTCATTTGAAATTCATTTTACAGCCCAGGATGTACAAATGTCTGTGTATTCCAGAAGAGAATGTATGTATGCATTAGACAGACCATTCTTTATTTAAATATGAGCTGACCAAGTTGATCAGTAATCTCACTCAAGGGCTCTTTATTCCTATTTTGGTGCAGGAGAATTGTCTGTATTCTGTCAATCGTGTTTTAAATAAATGCTGATTGGGCAGGCAGGAAGTATAGGTGGGTCAACCAGACAGGAAGTAGAGGCAGGGCAATGAGAACAGGAGTATTCTGGGAAGCGGGAAGCTTCCTCCAGCACTCCTGTCCAGACCACCGAGAAGCAAGATATAACCTGCCTGACTGAGAAAGGTATCAAGTCATGTGGCTAACATAGATAAGAATAATGGGTTAATATAAGCTACAAGAGCTAATAAGTAGCCTGAGCTAATGGGCCAATCAGTTTATAATCTTATGAAGATCTCTGTGTGATTTTCTTTGGTGCTTGCTGGTTGTGGGGAACTGGGCAGGACATAAAACCCAATGAGCAGGCCCTCATGTTACACTATTTGGTCTGTTTTTGCTTCTATTGTTCTGTTATCAGATGAAAAAAAAACTTATGATAGTCATACCATCTTAGTTATCTTCTTGACCTCTTTAACTGTGTGCTATTCTTAGAAAATATACTTGCTTGACAAACACTAAATCTAGTCTTTTTGGCAGTGGTTTACCTGGTCTTGCCTAGATGACTATGGTTTTCCCCTACCCTTCTATTTTGAATCTATCTGGTGTGACTTGGATATGACAAAAGTCTTCCCACTGAAGATTTATGTTCAAGCAGCTTCCTCCCCACTGTGACGGCAATGACAAGCATTAGAACCTTAATGAGATGTCACATGGTAAGGGATGGTTGGGTTATTAGTGGCGTAGCCTGTAGAAGAAATTCAAGCACTTCTTGTGGGATCCCAGTCAGTTCCCATGAGACCAAGTCACTATGATAATAAACCTGGCCCTGACATGCAAACTCCTTGCTAGTCCATGTAGTAGTGTCCCTTTAATTTTCTGCCACAGTTGTGACCAGGTTAAGTGGCCCTCAGCAGGTGCAGCCATCCTATCTTGGACTTACAGCCTTCAAAAGTGTGAGCTAAATAAATCTCTTTGAGAAACAGTCTGTGAGTCCAGGTACTTAGTTAAGAAGCAGGCAAGAGACAAACTCTCTGTGTCATTGTTTCAAGGAAATTTCTCTTACACAGTGCTGAATACAGTCTTGCAATCTCTGCCTTGTGATTGAAACACATGTGACCCTGGCATTGAATATCCTTACGTTTATTTCATTGTTGGGCTCTCTGATTCCTTTATGATTACTTATATATGCTTTGTTTTTCCTATCTTCTTTCTTTTTTAATATTGTTTAAATTTGTTTATTTTTAAATATATGGGTGTTTTACATGCACTTACGATATGTAACAAGTGTGTGCAGTGACCAGAGTCCAAAAGGGGGTATCTGATCCTCTGAAACAGGAGTTTTTATAGTTGGTTGTGAGCTACCATGTGGATGCTGAGAACAGAACTCGTGTCTTCTGTAAGAACAGTGTTTTAACTGCTGAGCCATCTCTTCAATCTCAAGTTTTAGACTGAATTTTTTTAAACAAACTACCATTTCCCTTCTTAGTTGCCTTATTATCTATAACTCTCTGGTTAGTTATTTTAATATTTCTTTATATTTAATACTATATGTCTTTAACTCATCACCATCCCTAGTTGGGTGGTATTATGCCATGACACACTTATTAAAATTATTGTATTATTAGATTTTCCAGACTCTATGCTAGGTTTTAATGCTCTGGCTGTCAGACATTTCCCTTCTAAATACCACATAAGATACGAGTATCATCTTTGCTTAAACGTTCAATTATATTTTAAATGATATAAAATTAGTACAAAGAGGCACCAAAGGTAGGCAAATTCTTCCTGAACTATTCTTGCTAACAGGCACACCATAAATTTATGTATTAAGTGCAGCAAGAGTAGCAGTGATCAGGAACTTGATCAAATATCCGGGGATGGTTTAGCAGGGTTCCTGCTGAAACGTGACTCTAGGACAATAGATACAGCATGTCATGGTAGAGTCTGGTTTAGAAGGCAGGACTCAGAAGAGCCCAGCTAACTGTTAACACAGAAGAGACTCTTCACTGCTGTTTGTCCCCTTTGAAGGACCAGAGCTCTCACCGCAGCTCTTGTTTGCACACCTGTGAGTATCTACCTGTGTGTTTCTGTGTCCTCCATCAGGAAATAGGGGATATTACAGAAGCCGACCCCAGGCTGGTTGATTCTCGCTCCTGCAGGTCCCAGTTTGGGGAATTGTGGGCTTCTATATTTGTACCTTCCAGGTGTTTGCCTTGTTGTTGGTTCAGATAAAAGGCTCCTGCTACTTTACCCCAGTCATAAGTTAATGCCATTAGCCACAGTTTGCTCAGGAGGAAGCATTAGTTGGACATGTTTGACCTTCCTGAGCTTCCCACAACTCACACTATTTGCTAACTGACACACACAGATGTGCATCTAGTGCCTGTACACACAGTGGCCCATGTGCATGCAGTCTGTGGACAAAGAAGCGTTTTATGTTAGAACTATGAACGGAAGTTGATGAGGCATTCAGTGAGTAGAAAAGCCTCCACTTTCAGGCACCTAAGCCTACATCAAAATCATGCAAAGGCTGTAAGAACCAGAGGTCAGAGAGCACCAGGAAAAACAGGACAGGTCTGTTGCACTCGTAAACTCAAAGTGGCTACGTTTGCCTTTGTCTGACATACACAAGATCAAGCCATCTAACATTTCAGCATGGAAGGGGAGGGGATCACAGCCACCACCCCACTAAAGCTGAGGAGGTTTTGGCAGCTGATAGCTACTTGAGGAGGGAAGAGTCAGTATTCCTCCAGAGTGTGGTCTGTGATAGGTTGACTGTGCTGAAGAAGATGACCCTTGACAGGTCCATATATGGACAACACTAATAGGATTCAGTAGGTTATGAAAAAAAAAGACATGAAGGTGGATGCTGGGGTACATCCAGGAGAAATTGGAAGGAGAAAAATGGGGTGGGGCAAATATTCTCAAAATACATTATATGCATGTATGAAATGTTAAAAGAATTTAAAAATGAAATAAAACAAATGACTGGACATTAATGAGAATGTGAACTCCATGCTGTAAAAGGATAAATGTGGGCCCAATGGGTCATTATTCTAGAATAACACCAATATCAGCCTAGAGGGACAGTTCTGATTGACAGGTGTGACAGGTGACACAGGTGAAAGAATGCCTCCAGCTCCAGTCTGTGCCCCACAGTCAGAGCTGACACCATGCTCCCTCATCTGCCCTTGAAGGAACATGTGGCTCTGTCTTTACAGACAGGGGAGCAGCATTTGCAAGCATTCAATAAACAATCTAAAGATTAAAGTGGCGCTGGAGGGGTGGCTCAGCATGGGAGAGTGCCTGAGTCCAATCCCCAGTACTGAAGAATAATTAAACAAATAGAAACAAAGGATTAAGGCAAGCATGATGTATTCATAACAGGAAGCAAAACTAAATAAGAAAAGATGGCTTGGAGACACAGGTGTCCATGTTTCAAGGTCACTAACAGCAACCATGCAACAATGCAGAAGGGACACCAGGCACTCTAGTGCCACATCAATCTCTTCAAAGCTGCACAATCAGTTGGTTCTGTGACAAGTGCTTGCTGCATAAGGTCCTGGGTTGGGATCCCCAGAGCCCAGGCGAAAGCTGGGCATGGCAGCACAGCGCAATCCCAGTACTGGGGTTAGAGGGTGGGCAGAAACAGGCAGATACCTGGAGCTACTCCCAGCTAGCCTACTCAAACAGATGAGCTTCAGGCTCACTGAGGGACTCTATCTTAGAGAATAAGGTGGACAGTGACTGAGGAAGACACCCAATGTAAAGGTCAGGGCAAATGCACATGTACATACGCCAATCACATACCCAACACTGAAAACAAGTGAACATTGAGCACTGTCTGTCAGAAAACCCAAGTCAGAAATCATGGATCCAGACACAGGGAGAGCTATCTGAACTTCCACATCTTTCTAGAGTTGTATTTTGTAGACTATAAATAAACGCTTTTAGCACCTCACTATAATGCTCAGCTGCCGAAGGCATCCAGGACGTCAGGCTATGGCGTCCTTACCCAAATTCCATTTGCTTTGTTTTAGCGATTTGACACATATGCTCCAAGCTCCTGGCTAAAGCCAATTTCTGCTTTTTCTAAGTATGTTCTTTGCAGGTTTAGGAGCTGAGGAGTTGGCAGTGTGAGTCACTGCTGAACCTATGATTGTTTATATCCAAGTAATCACATGCAGACTTTCTGAAAACATCACGGACTTTAGTCATGCCCTGGAGATTCCAGCAGCACCTCCCCACCCACTGTAGACACTGTAGACGATTAAGCTTCCGGCATTGACCAAGACAACTGTGAAGATCACACCTGGTTATTCCTTGTATTACAGCACCATCCCACCCCACCACCATTTCAGATCCCCAAATTCTGTTTGCTAACGGGACTCTCCTAGCTGGGAGTGTGCATTGCAGGGCTTTGATGACACCTTAGAAGGTCGTGGTCTGTTCTGTGCTGAACAACTCTGAGGTCTGTGAATCCCAGTCAGGATCTCAGAGCTGACTTTGTAACAAGAATGAGTTTTAAAAGATGCAATACGTTGTTAAAAGGACACATTTCAGCAGTGTGTATGCCATCAGGAATGTAAACACAGCCTTTTTATATCAAGGGAAAGAGAGACAATTACACCAACTCTCTTTCCATTGCAGCATGCATTTAGTCTGTTTTCTTTCCTGCTCAAATAGTGGCCTCATGTCTCTCCCTTTCCTCTTCCCCCAGGTGAGATAGGAGATACACAAGCAGGAAAATGGATAGAAGTACACCCAGGGAGGAGGCACTAAAAACATGAGTCAAGATACCATGATGTAAAAATAAAGTTGGCATGGGGCTTGATAACCATTAGATACATGTGAGTGCATGAGTGTATATTTGGACATAAGTGTTTGCATACATGCAGTCATGGCAAGGGTCAGCGGTAGGCATCAGGTCTTGCTTTATCACTTTCTACCTTATTCCTCATGCAACAGGGCCTCTCTGTGAACCCTGAGCTAGGCTGGCATCCATGAAACCACAGAGACAATCCTGTCTCCATGTTTCACAGTGCTGTGAACCTGGAGCTAGGCTGACAGCCATAAAATCATAAATCCTCTGTCTCCACGCCTCACAGTACTGGGGTTACAGTAATAACCCCATATCTGGCCTTTTTACTTGTGTGTTGGTGGTAAAATACACACGTAGGTCCTAATGTTTCCACTGCAGGCACTCCTATACACAGTGCCTTCTTTCTCTGTGCACAAAACATTTTTTTTTCTAGATTTAGTCCCAGCGCTCCAGGACACTAAAATCTAGTGACAGAATACTGCAACCACCTGCATCAGCAGTAACCACATGAGCTGATGAGGTCTCTAGGTCCTCCCTTCCAAGTAGACCCAAAGAAGAGGGGTACTCACCAGCCTTGATGTGGACATCCTGACTTCTAATTTTCCCTGAAGGGTTTTCAGCTGTGCAATAGTAAGTATTATCATGGATTAAGGTGCTGAAGCTTGAAGGAGGGAAGGGGAAAATTTGGAGAGTGCCGTTGGGATGGACGTGGCGGATCCCGGGGACATCGTAGATCTCCTCGCCCGTTGCTAGGTACCATCTGAGAGTCACAGGAGGGATGCCTGCAGCCGGGCAGGGCACCAGCGTCCCCGACGTGCTTGCAAAGACTACCTCTTGCAGCGATGCATTGACAAAGTAGAGGCTGGAGTGGGGCTCTTCACTGAAAACTGCAAGAGATAACACAGACCTGTCAGCCATTCCGGCCTCTCAGGGTTATACTGAGAAACAGTAAGGGACTCCACTAAGACTAGATAAACCAGCATTGATCAAAACACTACAGAGAGTGTGGGTGTTGGAGGCAAGGAGTTGATGCTATGTCCATACTCTGCATGTAGCAGACAGGCAATCTCAGGTGGACTTAAGAGCCTTTTAATGCATGCCCCATGACATGCTCTGTCTCTGGTGACCACAGCTGTATTTTGTACTGTTGGTTGGCCTATCAAGGGGCCTAGGCAGTTTCTTTATTCCTTAACCAATGAAATCAACAGATTGATAGATATATGACACTCCCACATCATTGTACTAATTTTAGATGCATTGAATGCCCTCCTCTTCTCCTTCCTCCTTATCTTCCTCCTCCTCGTCCTTCTCTTCTTCTTCAGTAGAACCTATGTTTCCTGGAACCAGGGCCTCACAGTTTTCACTATCTTCTGAGGCACAGGGTCCAGCTACCAATGGGCCCTCCATAACAAGAAACAGGAACTAAAGTCCCACAGCCAGGCCTAGAACTAAAAGCTTCCTTTACCAGCTACACTGAAACCCTGCTTTGAATAAAGTAAGCTACAATTTTAAAAGGTAAAAACTAAAGATGTCGTGTAAAGCATTTTAAAATGAAATGTCATAGCAGCAATGCACATTTTGTTGAAAATTTGCAGCGATAAAGAGAACCATGACAAGACATCACCTCATACTTCCACCTGCATCTCTGCTCTGACCTGGATGCTTGTCTTTGCAGACAATCTACCAAAGTGCCTTGCCTATGTAGTTATAACATGCCAGACCATACACAGAATCTCAAGTTTTCTCTACAGAGAACACAAGTGTGTCTTCATGGTGCGTATTTGACACGACATTACTTTTAGAATTATGTAACTCATCTTTTTTACTTAAATCATTTCTGTTTGAATGATTGAAACCAAACCTACAAACCTGTCCATACACATCTGGTTTTCTAGCTCATTTAGTGAGTATTTGTGTTTTTCTCGATGTCAAATGAATAGGGTGCAGTGTTTGTATGTGAAGCTATGAAACTCAGTCACTAGAGCCCAAAATTCAAGTGTATATATAATTACAGTGAACAGGGCTGCTCAGATGGCTGCCTCTTTAAGAGGAGAAGCACACCCTGGCATGCATCTCAAAGAGAGAAAACACTGCAGGTCAGAGAGAAGAAAACTAGTGGGGGTCGCCTGTTCTAGGCAAACAGCATTAGGACCCATGGTGTCATTTTTCTTGCTCTCTGAACAGCAGTTCTGTAAAGTTAAATAGCAGCAACAGGCAGAATACAACATGAAGGTTCTGGTGAGTGTCCTGATTCAGGAAGAAGCTATGAGTAACAGAACCAAGATTCTATCTCTTAGGATTTGTGTTTTATCCTCTTTGGTTAATACAAAGGTGTCAACACAGCTTCCCTCCTGTGTGTAGGGTTCAAAAGCTGGTCCTCCCAGATGGATCACCACCTGCCTGCCCTTCCTCGTCTGGTTTTTCTCAGGACTGTGGGGATGTGTGCTTTGGAAATGCAGTTGGTACTAAGTAAAAAGTTTCCACACCCTGATAAGCCTCTCCTCTGATGTAATAATCTGAATCAGACCAAATTAAACTGAATAAGAAACAGTCCAGGTTTAATGGATACCAACGCTTCTGGATAGCTTTCCAGTTTCCCAGAGGAAGACTGGAAAACCACATGTTTGTTCTCTGGGGAGCAGTTAAAATACCCTTTGGGAGTGGTCTTGAGTCTCTCAGAGGTGGGATCATCATTTCTCGGGGTAGAGTCTGGACTAAGGCAGCTCCCAGAGGAAAAGGCTTGGAGTGGAATTTCCACCTGGATATTCCAGACTTTTTGGATAGATGGATGCCAGAGGCTGGGGTGTAGCCTTCACCCAAACACTAAGTCCGATAAATGAATGTACCCAGCTACTTACAAGTACTCAACTGACATGATTTGAGATGAGGACTTAGTACTGTTTGTAAAGATAATGGGACTGGAGAGGTGGCTCCGTGGTAAGGAGCACTAGCTTTTCTTTCAGAGGACCTGGGTTCAATTCCCAGCACAATCGTGGCAGCTCACAATTATCTGTAATGCCAGTTCTAGGGGATCTGACACCCTCACACAGACATAAATGCAGGCAAAATGCCAATGAACATGAAATAAAAAAAATAAAAACAAGGAGCTGGTTTGCACGAGCGAGACTCAGTCTGTTCACTAAATGCAAGGATATAGTGGGGCCACACCCTGTTAGTATCAAAGCCTCAGAACTCCGGAGGGAAACTAAGCATGCATGTGGCTCCAATCACAGCTAAACAAGAGCACTGCATGTGTGGATATCTGTCTTCCTGCCACTGAAGATGCTATGTGGGTTTCCTTCCAGATTCCAGCTTTGTAACCAATGTCTTCCTATACACCCTTGGTAGAATGCCATCAGTGTTGAGCCATTTATTGATGATACATGGCATTTGCCCGACTCATGATCTACCAGGTCAATTGGTTTAACCACTTCCTGTGTGCATACTTTTCCAAGTTACAAAAAAACCAGGCTTTCAGTGAGTAGCAAGGCATGAGGTGTGACCTGGCAGCAGCCTTGTCCTAGTATTGGCCATGTCACATGATTATTAGTGGTAACCCTTATGCAGCTCTACAGTGAAAAGGTGCAAGCAGAGCAAAGAAAAAGACAACTGTGCCATTTGAAGAGAAAAAGAACACCAGGATATGTAATGCTGGAGCCAAGTCCTGTGTTCATGGGGATAAAACATTAAAGAAATGCCTGATGTTATATGGAATAAAGGGAATAGTAACCTCTGGGCAAGACATTACCCTGCTAAGCTTTCAAACTGTGAAAAGGAACCAAAGGAAAGCTTAAACAGTGAAAGAAACCATCAACAAAGAAAACAGATGCAAATGTAATCTGAGGAGGGGCCAGGTCCAGCCCTAGCAAGCATCTCTTGGCCCCTTTAACCAAGTGGTTCTGCATTTAAAGTCAAGAAGAAATTAAGAAAAGGGTTTTTGAATCTCACTGCACAGTTAAGGAAAGCCACTGAGGCCAAGTTTGTGATAGGGGCCTCCATGGAGGTCCAGAAAGGCCATTGCCTGAAACTGTGAAGGTGAATCCTGGATTATGTTGGAG
Source organism: Microtus ochrogaster (assembly GCF_000317375.1). NCBI lineage: Eukaryota > Metazoa > Chordata > Mammalia > Rodentia > Cricetidae > Microtus > Microtus ochrogaster. The sequence continues at coordinate 1,040,187 of NW_004949170.1, read as the reverse complement.
AGTTAAATATGCCAGAAATATGGGAAGTCTTGCTAGGAAAGCTGCAGGCCAAGCTTGGAACCAGCTCGAGAGAGAGAAGGGTGTTGCAGTCAACAAAGCCGAAAGGGGGGCTGGAGAGTACTTTGACATCAAATATGGAGATGCAGAATTTGAAGTTTTCCCTGTAGAGTTTTTGTCTTGCTTTCCTCACTATGCCCCTTTCCTTCCTTTTGGAATAGTAATGCATGTTCTGTGCCATTGTATGTTGGAAGTATATGATCTTCTTTTCTATTTTTATTTTATAGGGGGTTACAGTTAAGAGATTGCCTTGGCTTGCAGGAAGAGACGCTCGACATTTAGTATCAAGACTGTGAAAGACTATGGGGACATTTAAGTTGTATTAGATGCATTTTACATTATGATATAACCTTATGGGGACAAGGTGTGGAATGTGGTTGCTTGAATGAGATTGACCTCATAGGTTCACATATTTGCATACTTAGCCCCCAGACTGAGATGGATCAGGAGGTATGACATTCCTGGAATAGTCATGGCCTTGTTAGAGAAGGTGTGTCACTGGGCTTGGGCTTTGCACCCACTACCCCGGATATCTCTCTCTCTCTCTCTCTCTCTCTCTCTCTCTCTCTCTCTCTCTGTGTGTGTGTGTGTGTGTGTATCTCTGTCTGTCTCTCTCTCACTTCCTGCTGACAGTAGATCAGGGTATAGAGCTCTCAGCATATAAAACTCTCAGCTACTTCTCCAGTACCATGCTTGCCTGCCTGCCACCATTCTCCCTACCATGATAATAATGGACTAAGTCTCTGAAACTGTAAGCAAGCCTCAATTAAATGCTCTGGTGTCTCTTCACAGTAATAGACCACTAACTAAGACAATCTTGTTTCTCGTGTTTCTTGACTTCATTAAGAGGTCACCTCAAGCCATTGACCAACACCATCTGAACATGTGTTCATGTAACTGTACTGTGGGATGTTTCGCAGAATGTATACCCATCAGTGACTGAGTCAAGACTCTATCTCCATCATCACCAATTGACACAATACAGTCTCCCCATCATCAATGACTGACACAAGACTGTATGAATGCTTTTATTCTATAAAAGTTTATATGCAAAGTAAGTGTGATTGATTAATTATTGTCCACTTGGTTGTGCTTGGAATCGCCAAGAGACACACCCCTGGGCAAGACTGTGAGGGTGCTTCCAGAGAGTTTTGACGGAGGTGGGAAGACCCACCTTGAATATAACTGGTGCTATCATGGAATGGGGTCCTGGACTGAATCAAAAGGCAAAAGCAAACCGAGCACAATCTCTTTCCATTTCTTGATTGTAGACACAGCATGACCATCACCTCACATTCCTGCTGCTAGGATGAGTCCAACATAATGGGCTGTGGCCTCAAACTGTGAGGCAAAATAACCCTTTCCTTCCTAGAGTTGCCTTTGCCAGGCATTCGTCACAGCAAGTGAAGACAGTAAGCAATGCAGTGATGTGACTTAACTGAACTCTAACATGTGGCATTCTAAAAACGTCTAACAAATGTTACTTGCTCACCCTGTCTCCATTGCTGCATCTCACATCACTTGGGCATCTCAATGCCCATTTATAATCTGTCAATCTTTTGGAATTTTTCTTATGGAACTTCTATTTCACAAAATTACATCTATTTTAAACATAGCAGAATCATCATTGACAGTTAGGGAACAAACTATTTGCGGAAGCTGAGAAAGACTAACTCCCAGCAGACATACAGGTACCCAGAGGTTCAAGGCAAGAATTCAACCCTTCACTGTGGAGAAGAGATAAGAGTGTGCTCCCACGAGGCTTATACAGTCTAGATGAGACACATCAGAAGGTGTCATCAATCTGTGCATCTCAGAATGCACGGTGGTGGACAGCATCACACACCCACTCCCCAACACTTCCTAGAGGCAAATAGCAGATGACCTATCTAGGCTTACAGACCCAGAATCCAGGAGAATGAGTGCCATGTTGACCATGAAGCCACCTATGGCACCAATGGTACCATACAGACAGGTACTTGTTGGTTAGGGACAGGCTTCTCTGGGACACTGAGATATTGAAGAACCTATTTCTGGTGCCCATATGGGCTGTAACCTTCTGTCTGGGAAAGACCTAACACCACCAAGAGAGACAGAAGGATGGCTTTCTTCCTTGTAAAGTATACCTGACTACATGTTTGCTTTGTGACCTCACCCACTCTGAATTCAGCAACTATAACTGGTTGGAGCTGGGTTTGTTCACTTGGTAAAGTGTTTGCTTATTTTATATGCATTAGGACCTGAATTTGATACTCAGAACCCATGTTTAAAATGCCAGATATGATATCACAGGCTCACAATCCTAGAGTTAGGGAGGTGGAAACAGGATTCCTGAAGCCTGCTGGCATCAGCATAGCCTACCTGGTAAGTACTCAAAAATGTTAATGTAGGGACCATCAAGGCTGCTCAGTAGGTAAAAGGACTTGCACACATGAGCCTGATGACCTGATTTTATCGCAGATTCTATATTAAAAACAAAAGCCAGATGTGGCGCCAAACATCTGTGATCCAAGCACTCCCATAGCCAAGATGGCAAGGAAAGACCAGCAAGTCTGCAGTACAAAGCATGGCAGACAGAAGAGAGACTCTCCAACAAGGGAAAGAGATAGAAATTTGTCCTCTGACCTCCACACATACTTGGTGACATGCATACCCCCACACACATGCACACAAGCTCACCTACCACATGCATCTGCACACATGAGCAAACATTTTTTCAGTGTATTGGTTGGAGAGCATCATGAGATGCATGACCGCCACCAGACCTGATGGAGAGCTCCATCAAGCAGTGCTGTTAGATGACTTCACGGTGGCCAATGTTGGTGACCAAGTGAGGCCATAGGACATGCTCTCAGCTGTCAGCCCTACTTCTTAGGCAAATAGATAATCACATGGCCAGTCATTTTCATACTGTGTATCAGTGCCATGTCCTAATAATGGGTGAGCAGGAGGGGGAGAGGTGAAATCATCTATGCTTTACATTTTGTTCATCTGCCTTCCCATAACACTCAACAAGCCACGCAAATGTCATTGCATACAACCTCAGCACCTCCCATGTCTCTCTGTTACTTTAATAATGCGGTTGATTCCTTTCTACAACACCCAGTCTTAGGTTGGCTTTGTGCATGAGGCTTGGGCTTTTCCAGACATCTGACCTGGGACATGTCTCTTTCTCTTGGTGACCCTGAGTCTGAGAAAGGCTAAGGACAACTGAGCCAGGCAGAAAGATGTCAGAATCCAACCCCAACATAGAAAGATAGCTGCCATTCCTGAGAAAAGCACCTTTTGTGAAAATGATATCCTCTGAGGGCTCATCAGAGAGCAGATTCCCTGCCTCTGCCCTCCTGAACAGAACTGAAGTCTTCAGCAAAGCTTCCTAAGTCAGAATATGGAAATCATCGCCAGCTAAGAGATCTGCTCAGAACAGTACAGAGACTGTAGTTCAACATTGCAGTTTTCAACTCAAATAAAAATGTGGGTGCTAGCACTATAATTTTACATTTCAGCTTTCTAAGAAACTGACATTACCCCAAACATATTGTTAGGAATGAGGTAACTGTCATTCTTCAGGGCTAATTAATTCCACCCAGATTTCCGGGGATCTTTTCCCCCGCATTAATCTTCTGCCAACTCAATTGTGTGTAATGTGAACTAAATAAAACTTGGTCATATCTGAATTTATCCTTCCCTATCCTGAAAGCAGTCTTGCCAAGAATAGCAAAATCTTTGAAACTATAAATGTATATAAGAAATATTGCTCAATTAAATGTACAGTTTACTGTTGAAGGCCACATTCCAAGAGCCAGCTTGTGAAATCCTTTAAATAACTGTACAGAAAAGGTTAAAAATATTTAATCCCAGTAAAGAAACAAGAGATGTGGAGCATTCTGGTCACTCCTCATATTTTTAAGGCTTTTTATCTCACTTTTATCTCACACCACTGGTCTTAATAATATAAATCTATTCTTTAAGCTCTGCAGCCAAGTATGGTAGTGAATACCTTTCTCATCACAGCTCAGCGGAGACAGAGGCAGAGGGTGGCAGATCTCTGTGAGTTAAGGCCAACCTGGCCTACATAGTGAGTTCTAGGATAGCCAGAGCTATGTAGTGAGACACAAGGAAAGAAAGGAAAGGGAAG
>NW_004949170.1:1010104-1035807 GCF_000317375.1 Microtus ochrogaster | reverse complement strand
AGGAAGGAAAAGTATGCAATCTCCCACCTCAAGCAAAAGGAATCCCAGACTTGTCCAGAAATATTTTGAGTATATTTTGAATGGGGTCATGTGTAGACAAAACAATGGGATTTCACACTATATAATGACCCCTGGTCTCCATTTGACCTAGGCCACTTCTACTCAGGGCTCAGTCAGCCTCCAAATGAATTCTATATGTCAAAAACAACAGAAAGCTAAGCAGACTGTTTGGCATGGGCTTATGTGAGATCCTGGGGAACCCACTAAAAGCAGCCAGAGGGTTGGACTCTAGAGACACCCTCCCTCAGTTGCAGACTTGGCACTATGCTACTGTTATCACATATGGCACAGGCTTCAGTGACAGAGAATGTTACTTACACACACATACACACACACACACACACACACACACAAGCACAAAATCCAAATCGATGTTCAACTTTCTTAAAATGTAGTCATGTCAGGTGACATGGTGGATGGGGGAAACTCATAGAAAAGGCAATAAATAACAACAATCATCTCATCAGGGACATTCATTGAGGCTAGTTATGTACCAGGTCTTGGGTAAGGCCCTGACAACACAGAGGTCTAGTGCCATTCTTTAGGACACATTAGCCTAGAAGCCTTAGAGAAAAGCTAGGATTCTGTCTGCTGAGTGCTCCAGAGGCATGCACGACTAAGCAACCCAAGTTAGGGGAGGTGGAAATGGCTTTCTGGGTGACAACAGATGTAACACTCTGGTACTCTGTCATAGTCAGGAGAGAACTGGGAGTCCCTGAGGTTGGCAGTTTCACCTATCAACTTTATTAAACTGAGAATCACATAGGAAGTCTCAATGAGGAACTGTCTAGATCAGGCTGCCCTGTGGGCATGTCCTTGGGGGTTGTCAAGATTACTAATGAGGTGAGAAGATCCAGCATGAAAGTTGATGGCTCCATCTCATAGGCTGGGCCCTGGACTGTGTGAGAATGGAAAAACCAGCTGAGTCTAAGCACAAAGCAAACATAGGAGCTAGGATCCATGAAACAATCCTTTCTCGGCTCCTGACTGTGGACACGATGCTTTCCATGCCTACCTTGACTTCCCCATCGTGATGGACTGTAACCCGGAATTGCAAAGTGAACTCTCCCACCCCATTTGGCACAGCAAGGGAAATGAACCTAGAATAGCGCAGACCACAGCAACTTCACAACATGGCGGAGTCATCCAGGGGTTTCCTCTGGACTGAGCACCTTTGTCTTGAATCAGAGTAGCTTTGAAGACCCCAGGAGACCCTCACAAGACTGTGTCTATTCACACCCCCACACAGAGGGAGAAGATAGGTCATGAGGCTCAGAAGATCCATAGGAAGTGTCCCATGAAATCCTCAGGGCTTCCCTCCCCTCTCTGAGATTATAAATGAGGTAACAGATGAAATGGGACTTCCTCATGCTACAGCCATATTGGAGTCACAATGCTGCTGTAAGTCCTGCTGATAAACCCACGAGTTCACCAAGCTGGAACTGAATAGAATTCTTCCTTTAGTCTCTTGGTACCCGCTCTACCTGGAGTGAAAAGATGTTTCTTTAGGCCCCTCAGGAAAACCACAGGAAGCTTAAAGCCTTTATATTCCCCTTTTCTATAAATACTTATTGAACACACGCCAAGTGTCTGGTGCTAGTTCTAGATCTGAGGACATTAACAATCAAGGCTCATGGCATCACCAATGTCATGGGTTATAGCAGAACATCCATATAAAACAAGCTAGGTGAGTTGTTCTTATTCTACAGAAAATAAATAGTTACACCACTAGGCACATTCTGGGAAGAAAAGAAAATACATGTCCACACACAAGCCTGTAGACAAATGTTCAAATCAGCATTGCTTATAATCACCAAGGTGCACACAATCTGTGTATTCATTAACTGAAGAGTTGACATGTAAAGTGTAGTTTATACATACATTGGAACGTGATTTTGAAATTAGAGAAAAAAAAGCAGTTAAGTACCAACATAAGCTACAATGTGGCTGACCCTAGATGATACTATACTGAGATCTGAAAGTCAGCCACAGAAGAGCACAGACCATATGATTGCTATCACATGAAGTTTCCAAGAAAAGAAATTCTAGAGGCAGAATGTAGGTCAGTGGTTTTCCTGAGGCTGGAATGGGGTCCAAGGGACCAGAGAATCACAGTCAATGATGCAAGGTTTCTCTCTGAGGTGTTAAATATGCTCCAAAATGGGCAGTTAAAGGCTAAGCATGTATGGATAGATTAAAACCACTGAATTACATACTATAACTTGGTACATTTTATGGCAAGCTAATTACATCTCAAAAAAAGATGTTTTTAGAAGATGAGAGTCATTGTAAGTTCTGAAACAGAGCACCTTCCCAGGTCAGAGTTTGAGAAGGGAAACACAGCATAAAAGGGAGAAAAGGCCAGAAGCAGGAAGCCAGGAAGTTATCACGCCGGTTAAGAGGAGAACAGCCCAATCACATGGACACATCGGATTATAGTTCCCTTAGCTGTACACTGGGGTCAGCACATAGTGATAGTATGACCATTATATTCTACTTAGAACGTTAAGAAAACAGAAAAAGGAATACAAAAGAGATTGGGGGAGAACAATATGACCAGGGCCAAACCTCACAGAAAAACGATGTATTAAGGTGGAAAAAAAAAAAAAGGATGGAAGCAATTCAGAGGCTCACACCTGCAATTTCAGCACCTAGGAGGCTGGAGGCAGGAGGATAACCATGAATTTGAGTTCAGCCTGGGCTGCATATTAAGTTCCTGACCAGTCTGAATTTTTGTCTTTTTATTTATTCTTCTCAAATACAATACAACCTGACCACAGCCTCCACTCCTCCCAGTCCTTCCCCTCCACTCTCCCCTAGATCTGTTGTGGAACGTATGTTCACACTGTGAAGATTGTTTTGATAAAGAGTTTAATAAAGAGCTGAATGGCCAATAGCTAGGCAGAGGAGATAGGTGGGATGTCCAGGAAGAGAGAAGAAGAGCATGAAGAATCTAGGCTCTCGGGTTACCCCAGAGAGATGCCAATGAGGTGCAGAGTGAAAGAAAGGTAAAAGCCACACGATAGAATGTAGATTTAAAAATATAGGTGAATAGAAGATAAAGAGCTAGTTAGGAACAAGCCTAAGGTATAGGCTGAGCTTCCAAAATTAGTATGAGTGTTATTATTTGGGGGTTGGAGGCCCAAAGAAAAGTCTGATTACACAGCTCCACAGTTCCTCTGTTTCCCTTCAGAAAAGAGCAGCCTAAATTATAAAGTGAGAACTGTCTGAGCTCTCGCACTCCCTAAAAGAAGAAAGAAATGAACAGAAGGGCATTATGGGATGTCAGAGAGCTTTCAGCATGTTAATGGCTTCTGAGATGGAGACTGTCTGAGAACTAAGGCAGGTCACAGGCACTTGCTTCGAGTGGACATGTCATTTGGGTTCAAAATACTTTTATTGATTTTACAAGAATTTATGAGCTGATATGTATCCTGCTCTCTGTAAAAGGTCTTACAAAATGAAAGGAATATAACCATGCCTTGGGTAAATATGTCAGGGAAGCATAACCTTTTGCTGATTTGGAGACTCTAAGCCGCTTTATGTTTGAGTTAATGTCTTTAAACTCCTTGTCACCCAGATCTGACCACTGAAATCAGATGGACTGTGGTCTTATCGTGGCCTTGGAATTATCCAAGTGTCTGAGAAGTAATTCAAACTGAGGTTATGAGGCATGCCTTATATGTTCCAGCAACAGCATGCTGAACTCAAATGTATGTTGATGGTACTTCCTGGTCCCCAGCACTGAAGCCCTGGTTCAAGTACCTCCTTGTGAAATAAGAGCTGGATAAGACTTGACCCTGACAGACAATGCAGGAAGCCCCATGTCTAATGATAAAACAGCCACAGGAACAAAACTCAAAGCTAGTTTTGACATCCTGCCTTGTACAACCATGCATTCAAGGCAATACAGCCAGGAAAGCATGCAGCAAACCAGACAGGACCTGTTTAATTCCTGAGAGAGTTTCCAACATTAACCCAATGGTGTGGGATTCCCCTCTGTATGCTATGAATATGAGTTATTACTATTGATTAACAAAGAAGCTGTTTTGGGCCAATGGCTTGGCATAGCAAAGCCAGTCAGGAAATGTGAACAGAGATACATTCAGAGAGAGTAGGCGGAGTCAGTGAGATGCCATATAGCTGCCACCGGATGCCAGAAGGAACCTTACCGGTAGGCAACAACCATGTGGCAATACACAGATTGATAGAAATGGGTTAATTTAAGATGTAAGAGCTAGGTAGAAATACGCTTAAGATATTGGTCCAACAGTATTGCGAATAATATAGTTTCTGTGTGATTATTTCAGGTCTGCGTGTTCAGGAATAAACAAGCAGCCTTCACCTACAATCCAAAGGGGAAAACAGAATGGCTAAGTTAAGAGAACAGTAGTGTGTGGGGCCAGAGAGATGGTTCAGTGGTTAAGAGCACTCACTGCTCTTGGAGAGAACCTCGGTTTGGTTCCCAGCACTTACACAGCAGCTCATACCTTCTGTAACTCCTCCTCCTGAGGATCCAGTGCTCTCTGCTGGCCTCCACAGGCACGAAACTCACACACGTGTGCATACACGTGTGGACACACACATGCACACACACACAACATTATAAATGAAACACATCATTTTATTTTTCAAAGAATCCTAATGCACAGACAGGGACATGTAGAGAGAGCTGCAGAGAGTTGGAGGTGGTTTTCCAATGAGTCTTTGCCTATGGTAATGAACCTACCAAGAGGGGAAAGAGAATCTGGACAGGGCAGGTAGATAATGTGAGGTAATTCACATCATCCCTAGCCAGAGTACAGGGAACATATACACATAACTTTATTGGTAAATCATCATATGCTGCTGGAACTCACTGAGACACTGGCATTGAGCCTACATCCCCACTCCCATTCCAGACCCAAGCATTTCAATCTCAAAGCATCCTCCAAGGCCCCTTGTCTGGGGATAGGCTGCTCCTAAGTCTGAGATACGGAGAAAAGAGCAAAACAGCTCAAGAGTAAAAACATCATGTCCTTGGGAACAGCTAGAAGGTGAACCATTTTCAACAGAAGTCTTTTTTTGTTTATCCCATAGCATAAAGATTCCTGCATGGAGAGAAAGAAGCCAGGAGGTCAGCAGTGGAGAGAAAGCTCAATCAGGAACTCCAGCTGATATCAACGTCCTCAGTCAGTGTCTGCTAGATGTTGAGAGCCTTACTAAATTACATCATCTTCATCCTCTGCCATTTGTTCTTTTATGTAGAAACCTCACCTAAGAGAATGTGGGGACCCCTAATCTGCCCAGAGACTCAAAATGGGAAACTCCAACTGGCTGCCTAAAGGGGCTTTCCAGCTGATTTCTGACAGAAAATTTAAGTACTTAATTGGATATTTTGTTTCTTCCTTTCTATCCATTAACTTCTATTTACTTTGGCTTGCTATTTACTTAATGAACTCACACATTCAAGACCAGAAGAGTGGCTAGCATAGAACATTCTCTGGACTATACAGCAGCATGTTTCAGACACGGCACGCAGAACTCACCACCACCCCAATGGAGGTCAATGTGATCTCAGCAAATTTCACAAGAGAGCCTACACAGGGCTGTCTTACTGACCAAAATACCTTAGCTGCCTAATAAACTCCAACACCAGTTAGCAGAAAACAACAAAACCTGACAATCAATAATATAAATTTCTAAAGAGTGAGCTCACACCATGGAAATGGACACAGAAAGAGAGATCAGGAACCCATCGGGCAGAGACCCTGAAAACTGTGAGAAGATGTCCCACAATGCTCTAGCCAATACAACAGAGATAAGAATGTTAATGTGAACAGGGCATGTTGGCTGGACACTAGTGTCTGTCCAGTAACCTACTACCTTTTCTTTGGTTCTCAGTTTGAACGTTGCTGAGGAATTCAGTTCTGATTTGCCTCCCTAGTAGATACCGCATCTCTCTCTAGGCTTCCTGAGTCAACCTGTCATAGCAACATTTGTAACATCATAAAATAGAGGCCCCTACAGACAGAACACAGGTGATGGTGCCTCTTGGTCCTGGTACGCAAAGCACAAACCTTTGCTTAGCAGAAATCTCCACATGTTTATCAAATAGATCATTAAAGCCTAAAAGGGGAAATATGATTTCTTATACTCTGCATAACTGAATAGATTCATTGGAAGGAATAATTCCTGATGTGTATTTCTTACACATCAGCTGTCACAAAAATTCCATCACATAGCTCCTAAGAACTCTGAGTGACTAAGAATATGATTCCCGAGATGCCCTAAGAACTCACTTCTGAGATATGAGCTGCTTTGTAAGAGTGCTCTTTATAGCCAACATTCTTACAGACTTTACAACATGAAAAACAAAGATCATCTTTGGCTGTGGGTTTTATAAAGCTCCGGAGGGAAAAGTGTTTTACCCAGGAAACAGCTCTGGAATGACTGTAATACCCTTCTAGAAAATTAGCTCATATGTGCACAGGAGTTCATTGCACACACAAAGTCTCTAAGTCTCCTGGAATATCTGAAAGTTGCTGGCAACATGGCTGTTGTTCAGGAGAACACAGACCCTCAAGTCAGCCATGCGCATACAATATATGACATGCCAGCATTTAAACATTAAGTTCACAGGTGTCAAAGGACACAAAAATGATCAGCAATTCAGAATTGGAAGCCGATGGAGCACATGGCTTTCCACAAAGCAAATAGGCTAACCTAGATCATGTGACTGGTTCTGCCATAGTTTGAATGTGATCTGAGGCATCCCCTGAGGTCTGTGTGTTAGAAGCCATAACCATGTGCAAGGTTGTCAGTTACTTTCTGTTGCTGCGACAAAAATGCCCTGAGAGGAGAAACTGAACGAAGAAAAGGTGCTATTGGTTCTCAGTGTGACGGAGAATTCCAAAGAGTAGCAGCTTGAGGCAGGTGGTCACATGGTATCCAGTCAGGAAACAGACACCCAGGAGAACCTAGATTTCTCCTTTTTATAGAGACCAAGACCCAAGCCCAGGGAATGGTGCCAGTCACTTTTGGCGTGGGTCTTCAAAATTCAAGGATTCTACTATTTTCTAATTATTGAGCACAATTCCTTACAGGCCCAATCAAAAGCTAAATGACTCCTCACAGGTGTCCTGGAGGCCTGTCTCCTAGGTATCTCCAATTCCGGTCATGTCAGTAATGGGCACCAACCACCGCAGTGTGGCAGTGTGGAGACAGTGGGTGCTTCAAGAGCTGGTACCTAGCAGGGAGTCAGAGCACTGGGATTGCTATTGTTCTCATGGGACTCCAGCTAGTTATCAACAGAGACTGGGCCTCCACTAGTCTCTAGCTTGCTGTCTCTCCATATGACCGTTCCCTCATACACATATTCTGCATGATCCCATCTGAAACCATGGGATATGGCCAGGATAGCCATTGACAGAGCCAATGCCATGCTTCTTCTCTATATACCTAACCTCAAGCATTTGTCATAGCAATGAAAAAAGACTAATTCAGATTCCTTGGAATTTGGAAGCTTGGACAATTGAGGGAGGAATGGAATAAGTTAATTAAGGAAGTGGGATGAGATCAGCATCATGTGAGAAACTGTGAACAAAGGGAACAGGCCAAAATAAGGGCATAGGAACTAACGCCAACATTATAGTCATGTTAAAAGGGCTGCCTCTTAATTCTTAAATATTAATGGAGACACTGTGGCAGTTACCTGTATGAAGGTGTGGTCTTTGACAGAAAGAACTGTCATCCAGCAAAACAATGAAGCAACCACACAACAATACGTGGGGTGAGCTCCGAAGGCTATGTTAACAGAAGCCACCAGCACCCATTAAAGAACCAATAGAACCATAGCAGGTCTGAGACGCTGTGTCCACATGAGAGCAAAACCTACATTCAGGGATCACACCCCTAGCACCAGTGTGCAGCTGCAAGCTCCACATGCATGCAATGATGCAAAAACACACAGCCTCCCCAATCTCACAGCTCATAGTCGTGTTGGGCAGCCTATGGTCTGTTTTTCATTTTACCCTGGCCTGGTGGCTTACTGAAATCTAACTTTGAAGTAGTTTCTTCAGGCAGGTCATGCTCATGTTTTACTTCATGCTTTAGAAACAGTAAGTGGCCATGTTTTGAGGAGGCTCTAGCAGGAATGTTTGCAGTCTAAACAAGTTCTTCTAATTCACCATCTCTTTCACATCATGTGGGATGCTGTGGAGCATCATTAGAACGGGACCACAGCCTGGCCCCACTTCCTGTCCCTCTGCTTCCTGCCTGTGGAGCAATGAGAACACTGCCGGGTCCTTCGCCACCACGAAGGCCGGCATTCCTTCCTAACCTCTGGCCCAGAATAGACCTTGTCCCTGCCTTAAGAGGCTTCTAGTCAGTTATGTGGTCACAACAATGAGAAAAAAAACGAAAATACCAGGATCGCCTTAGCCAAGTGTAAAACAATCTAGGCAGGCACGGAAGGTGTGCTCCACCCCCCACCACACTCCCCAGAAAGCAGCTTCTGAGAAAAAGATCAGTGTTCAAAGACCATGATGTGTCTGAATGTATTGGGAGCGGACTGGTTTCTGAGGGAGAAACCAGAGGGTGAATTAGTAACCCATGCTGTAAAAATTAAGTAAACAAAGAAGTGCGTTTATTTCCTCTGTAAAACACAAAGCTAAAATAGACAAATCCCTCTTGATTGTATTTTTCCATAGTAGTTAATGTTTACAAAATTAAACTAATGTGACTTAAGTTCCCAATTCTGATTTACCTCTCTTACTATCGCATACAAAGGGCAGGAGAGGAGATACAAGATCTGTAATATTAATTGAATACCTACCTGAACCTGGAATATCATTTCTATGTAACTAGTTAATCTAATTATCTGGACTGAATATTGAAGACAATAGACAAGGGTCCATAACAGACTGGAGAGATGGCTCAGTGGTTAAGAATTCCAGCTGCTCTTCCAGTGGACATGAGTTCAGATCCCAGCAACCACACTGGGAGCCCCAAAACTCCCTGTTACTCAATTCTGGGGAATCTGATGCCCTCGTGAAGCCTGCATGGGCACCTGAATATTTGGTATATATGCACACATACACATAAATAAAAATAAAATTTATTAAAGGAAATAAGGGGGTATAAATGAGTCACTGTTAACTACACATGTTTGTGACTGTATTACAATCTGTTTTGTCTGCCACTTTGTTGAGAGGCAGGGAATCTTCTGCCACAGAATTGTCTATATGAAGGGACCACATTTTATATGATTTTCATCGTCTGTCAGTCACCATGAAACCTCGCAGAGCTCTGGAGGATACATACCGAGATGCAGCTATCTCACCTAGGGAGATGGAGACGAGTGTGTGTTTGTGTGTGTGCACATGAGGGCCAGAGGCTCATGCCAGATTTCATCCTCAACCACTCCCCAACTTAGTACATGTGCTACAAGCACACGCGTGTGCAAGGAAACTGAGTGCCTTTTTCTATCACTCTTGACCTTATTAATTTACCATACGTTCTTTTACTGAACCTGGGGCTGTGCTGGTGGCCACAAACCACAGCCATTCTTGCTTTCATCCCCTGCAGTGCAGGGGTTACAGGTGTGTGCACAACAATGTCCAGTATTTTATGTGGGGGCAGAGATTCGAACTCGGGTCTTCATGTTGTAAATCACATAATGAGCCATTTCCTCAGACCTCTCTGACTTTTGGAGACAGCATCTCCCATTAAACCTAATGCTCACTGACTTGGCCAGTCTGGCTTTCCATAAAGCTCTAGGGACCATCCTGTCTCCACCTTCCTAGCATAGGGATTATAGACATGTATCTCCATACCCAGATTTTTAGGTAGGTTCTGGAAATCAATATCAGATTCTGGTAAGCCATCTTTCCAGTACCAAAATACCAGATTTTTATTAAAACTATCAATGGTCAGCCATTTTCTTGATGGTTGCTCAAGCTAAACTCAGGGCACACCTCCACACCCCACCTTCCCTGCATCATCTTGAATTTTAAAAACCATACCTTCCAAATCTGCCCAGAATCTGCCACCACCCCTTCCTTTTATTTCTGTTCCCAGTTGCCATGGCTTTGGCCCTGGCTTAGTCCAGTTCTGCCTACTGGGTTGTGCTGTCTCTACCCTCTGTTTAGCCATACTTTCTTACTCTCAATTTTCCGATGCAGCTACAACCAGACCCATGACCTCACTCTCCCCTTGTTTTGGATAAATCAGAGCTTGATTCTCTTACAAGCTCTCACCTCACTGTTACTTCTTGGGAGGCTACCTCCTAAACCCCTCCCTGCTCATTCCCCTCCAGCTACAGGGCCTTCTTGTTGCCTCCAACCATGCCCACAGGTTCATATCTCTGAGCCTCTGTTACATGCTCTGCCTCTCCCTGGAATGTTCCTACTACAAAACTCACTTGCTTATTTCCTGAAATTCTGAGGGCTTTCCAAGGAGGGCCAACCCTCAGTCACTGAGGTCACGTCACCTGCTTCTAACCTAGAGCTCGGGCCTAGTTTCCCATTGTGTACTTTCCCATCTATTCATCTGCTTGCATGATCTGTCTCTACACCCACCTAAAACGGCTTTCTAAATCATAGATATTTTAGGTGTCTTTATTCCTTAATATATCCTCCGTTCCCAGGATCTCAATAAATATTTCTTTGCCACATGACTGTTGGGGTAAATTCAATTGCATATAATTATATCTCGGTGACAGATGATACTTCAAATTGGTCTTTCCTGCAGATGATTCACTGTGCCATTTATGCAGCATTTAGACACTTGCAGAACTTCTTATCCCTTCCAGAGACTTCACACCCACTCTGTCTCCTCTAATCACCTGAGTGCTTGCTGTCACAGACTCGGCTATGACACAGATTCCCCATGGGGGAAGGGACCTGGTTATCTTAGCTTCCATACGTTCACTCTGCACAGTGCAGTGATGAGGTAAATCCTTCACAGGGTCCTGTACGCCTATGCATGACATTGTTCTAACCTCTACTCCTCTACTTCTGTAAATGGCTAGCCTTTCTCCAAAAAATGGATATCAGTATACTATGAAAGTTTATAAGGCTTTTGAGTAGGCACCAGGAAACACACTGTGTGCCTAGGAAAGCATACATCCTTGTGAGAGTCTCAGAGCATCAACTACAATAATATTTGCAAGCATATGTCAGGGTTGTTACAGCTGCTGAGTCGGGTAGAACTGAACTGAATACCTGCCCTCTGGGGATAATTCTTTGAATGGCAAGACTATGCTACTCTCCTGGTGTCCATTATATAGAACTGGGATTGTTCTTTTTTAAAATTGAGATGGAAAATCTGCAGGAACACACTTTGGCATTATTGTGAGAGGCACAGAGCAAGCTGGGGTTTGGTTCAAGGTCTTTTAAGTAGGGACTGAGTTTGACCTCAGACTGTTTGAGGCACACAAGAAAGCTCAAGAACCTGATTAGGAAAGAGGGAAGAGGCCACAGGAGTCTAAATCCTTGTCAAAAGTATCCTCCTGACACACCATTTGGTTATTCCACCAGGCACATCCAGCTACAGGCAAGTGGGCCCCACATAGCTGAAGACAGCTACAAGTGTGGCCCAGCACAAGATCATAAGCATAGTTACAATGTTATGAGGTTTCTTGGAAATTTTCTTTTGTAACTAGAGCGCCTACCATGAGCTTTATAGACGATGTCTAACACTAACTATTGTCACAGTGTCTGTCATCTGAATTCATTCCCAACATCACTCTAGAATAAGAACTTAACAGCTAAAGGGTCCAACAAGTTCAAGGTCAACCTGTGCTACCCTATTGAATAAAATCTCATCTCAAAAACAAAATTTAAAAAAAGGGGGCTGAGAAGATGACTCACCTTGTCTAGTGTTTGCCACTCAAGCAGCAGAGCCTGAGTTCTATTCCCAGCACCCAGGTCAACAGGGTGTGGGAATAGACAGGAGCCTCCTGGGGCTTGGTTATCAACCAGTCTAGACCAAGAAGTCAGCTCTAATTTCAGTGAGAGACCTTGTTTAGAAGAATAGTTTAAAGAAAGTGTGGGAATACTCAGCATTAACCTCTGGCCTCCTCAGATGCATGCATGTGTATGTTCTCCCTCTCCCTTCCTCCATCTCTCTCTCTCTCTCTCTCTCTCTCTCTCTCTCTCTCTCTCACACACACACACACACACACACACACACACACATCTCTCTCTCTCTCTCTCTCTCTCTCTCTCTCTCTCTCTCTCTCACACACACACACACACACACACACACACACACACACAGAGGCTGCTACCTCCCTTTATAATCTCCAACGTTTAGACTGGCTGACGCTCTGTAGCATGTCCTTCCTTTATAAATGAACAAAAAATAAAATAAAACAAAGAAAATTCTACCAGGGAATGTCTTTGACCCTAGCATTTATTTTCTGTTTCTTTTCATTGTTATTGTCCTACAGAATTCACATTCCGAGTAGGTCTTAGAATTCACATTCTGAGTAGGTCTCAGAATTCAAACTATCACCAAGGATGAAAACAACCAAACCAGGAATAATTCTTTTCAAAGTACTTTCCTCCTCCAGGTCTGTATCCAGTCAAAAATGTTACACATTCACAGTGGCATCCAAGCTAAACTACAGACACACTGGTTTTCCTTGGATCACAGTTGGAATTCACTGATTTTTGACAGTTTGCCTTTCACATAGAATAGATCTACTGAATCACAGCAGATCCCATGCCCTTGTCATGAAGTATTTACCAGAATGGATATTGAACATACTCCAGGCAACAAGACACTGCATCAACAACCCTAAGACCTTTGAAGTGGGGCATGGGCTTCATCGAGCAGAGACCCTGCAGCCACCCAAGACATTCCCTCATTCTTAACCCCCCTGCCAGCAGTGGAAGAACCAGATGTCCCACACCCCACCACCAACCACACAGGGAAAGCTCATAAGGAGGCCCATTACCTCGTGGAAATTTTTAGTTGATTTGGACTTGACACATTTGAAGAAATGTGCCAGAGTTATGTCTTTTCTAGAAGGTTCGGTTGGCCTGGAATCCTGAAGAACATGTTTGAATAAAACAAGCCTTTTAAAACAGTTCCTTGCTGATAACTTTTGAAAACCAAATTGAGCTGTACTGCCTGGAAGTTACTACTGGAATATTTCAAATTAAATCAACTCAGGATCATCCATTTCCAAGAAAGAATGAAGACAGCACCAGACACAGAATTTGCAGAGCTTGATGAAAATCATCTTTTAACAGACAAAGCAGAAATGTTACAATAAGGAACCCCTGCAGTCCTGCAGAGGATGCCCCGGAGTCAGAGTAGGTGTGTGGTCCAGCTCTCTCTCCATGGCTATTTGCACATGAGTGAGGTCTGCTGTGAGATATTGTGAGACTGTTGCTAAGGCAACGAGAGTGCAGGAGATTTGGAATAGGAGCCAGAATCTATTCATATTGCTCCAGAGCCTATATCACCAATGTCTCATTTGTATACAAGGCGTGATTAAGGTATCATAATATAAAGATCATGCATG
Organism: Microtus ochrogaster; assembly: GCF_000317375.1. Lineage (NCBI taxonomy): Eukaryota > Metazoa > Chordata > Mammalia > Rodentia > Cricetidae > Microtus > Microtus ochrogaster. The sequence goes on along the minus strand of NW_004949170.1, from coordinate 1,022,231 downwards.
CACCTGGCTTAGGTGTGTGTGGTTACTCTTCATCAACAATATTTAGCATCACCATGGAAACACACCTCTATGTATGAACTTATGTTCTGAAAAATTTTAATGAGCAGGGAAGACCCATCCTGAATGTGGGCTGTTCTTTTTCACAGGCTGGGTTCCTGGACCAACTGCTTCACACACCTGCCTCCATGCCTTCCCCACTATGATAGAAGGACTGTGACATATGACTTAGAAGAGATTCTTACTTCCTTTATTTGCTTTTGGCCAGGCACTTCATCACAGCAACTGGAAAGAAACTGAAAATACCAGAGGGAGTGCTGAGACTCAACATTAATATTATGACAATAAAGGATAAGGGATATTCATATTGTCCAAAAATCATCTAGTCTTTAGAAAGTTAATCTATGACCCCCCAGGTCACAAACACAGGACTATTTTCATGTCTGCATACACATATTATATTCATAAAAAAGCTAGGTGATGGTGTTGCTTGTCTTTAATACCAGCACTAGATAAGCAGAAACAGGTGGATCTCTGTGAGTTAGAGGCCAGTCTGGTCTACAGAGTGAGTTCCAGGAGAGGCGTAGGTACACTCTGTCTCAAAAATACAGTTTTAAAAAATCAAAGCAATGAGTTTTGACTCCTTTGATTGGCGTATATGGCTAGGAATTAGGGGAATGCTAACAGCCACATGAGTATACCTCAACGAGTAGAAATGATGAGTGCTGTCATCTTGGATGTTTTGAAGTAGCCCTCCTCAGGAACCAGCAAGCCAACCTCACTGTACTTCTGAAAAGACACAGGACTTGACTGTCTCTTTGTCTTGTTTAGCATTTGGCTATTTAAGCCACCAGAACAATATAAGCCAGAGGTGGTATTGCCTAAATTCTGTGGCACATGCTGTTCAGTATTTTCTGTGGTCTCATCAGCCCTATGAATCAGGTATGTTATGTTTCTTATCACAGAAGGGAAAGCAGAGGCCAGACAGGAACATGGTATACCTCATGGAGATAGAGGGTATATGAGTTTGTGTTTGTGTAGACAGAGTTTCCATCCCACCCAACCCCACAGCCATTCAGTTCCAAAGAAACACACAGAGGATTATATTAATTATAAATTGTTTGGCCCATTAGCTCAGGATTAATATTAACTCTTACAACTTAAATTAATCTACAATTCTTTTCTATGTTTAGCCACATGGCTTGGTACTTTTTATCAGTGAGGCATTATCATCTTGTTTCCTCTACATCTAGGTGATGACTACAGACTGAGCCTTTTCTTTTCCCAGAATTTTCCTAGTCTGGTCACCTCACCTATGGTTCCTGCCTGGCTACTGGTCAATCAGCATTTTATTAAAACAATACAGGTGACAAATCTTTAAAGGGTACAAGAGCATTATCCCAAAGCAAGCTTTCTAGATCACGCTGACAAAACACCACAGATTCTGGTAGCTTCAACCACAGAAATATATTTCCTTCCACTTCTGATACAGTTTAAGTTCAAAGTGTTGTGTGTGTGTGTGTGTGTGTGTGTGTGTGTGTGTGTGTGCTTGTGTGTGTCTACACCCCAGCCTCCAATTCTCATAATTGCATAGCAATATTAAGTTAAGACACACCCTGATACTCTTTTGATTTGGTCACCTCTTTACAGGCCCCTTCTCTGTATATTCACACTCAAAGGAACTTGGGTTTATGGTTTCAACTTAATGAAATTTGAAGGAAGAATTTTAATCTGTTAACAGAAAGAAACGGGGATAGTCAAGAAGTATCCTGACATGGTGGTGATGGAATCCTGAATATGGTGTGGTGATTTCTCTGGTCAGGAAGACCAGGTGTTTTCACATGGCCCTTTGGCCCTTTGGATCTTAAGAAGTCCAAGTGAGGCAGATTTTTGCCTCCATGTATAATAAGATGCTCTACCAGTTAGGTCCCCAGCACTGAAGGCTTTGCAAAGATGTTTCCAATGTACAGGCAAAAGTCAGGATTCTTAAAGCTTGATTTGGCAATACCTAGGTCCTTACACTTGCCAAGTAAGAAGCAAAGACTAATGAAGCTGAAAAGCATCCTCTGCCTTAGAATAGATATCATTTCTATAACTTCATCTCCTTGGAGACTCCTTTCCTAGCTGATGTGAACAAGGGTCCCATAATTAATTACATGTTAGCTCTCATTCCTAAAATAGCTTATGCAATTATTGAGAGAATTTCAAGTGAACAAGCATTTGCAAAATAAGTTACTTTTGCCCCTAAACTAGTTTTAATTAGCTACATGGATCATAAAACTGGATGATTCCAGCTTGGATCTGAGATAAAATCTTAAGAATGATGGCTACAAAACACTCGTCGAGAAGAATCAGAATGGAGAGAAGGCTGTGTGAGATGATTATTACTATTTAATGACACTAGGTGCTTGTCCTGGGCTGGAAGCCAGCCAGCCCCATGGATGGGAATATAATTTCCTATCTATGCTTCTACTTCCTAAGAATACCTGCCTTTTCCTATGATTGGCAGGTCAGATGAATGTATAGAATGATTCAAAAGAGTAATGCTGACAACTGATTATTAACACAGAAATGTGTCCACATCTGATTTTCCTCCCAGTATCTGATAAACTTCCTCTATGATCAGCATTTTATGGCATGCGTATGTGCACTATGCGAAGGACTGTGCTGGCCATGGGAGGAAAGCAGCAGTGAATGCACATGAGGAGAGATGCACAGTCAAGTTACCGTGGTCCCATCTGCATGTTCTTCAGATTACAAATGTAGCCTAGAAATGACTTCAAGAAGACCCTACTTGTGGGCTCATGGCTTTATCAGCTTCTGGAAAGAAAAGACCGTGGTGCAACTCTAGATGGCTGTAAAATGCATTATGTATCTGTCTGCCTATACATAGAAATGCATGAATGCGAATATACATTATGTGGAAACTAAAGGTTGGCACTGCCTCCTCCACTCTCCATCTTACTCTTTGCTCAGCGGTCTCTCAGTGAACATGGAATTGAGCTAGGTTTCCTGTACTGCAAGTCCAAGGAGCCTGTCTCAGCCTCCCCAGAAGTGAGACTTCAGGCAAGCATTTATATGCCTGGCATTCTATGGAGTGGGTGCAGAGATTCATCCTGAGGGCTTCATACTTCTGTAGCAAGCACTACACTGATGGACTAATTTCCCCACCCTGTAAGTGTATCTTAAATGACCAATGATCAACTAGAAAAGTTCTCTTTAAAATCAAGATCTGGGAGAGATGGTTCAGTGGTTTAGATAACTGACTGCTCTTGCAGAAGACTTGGGTTTGGGTCCCAAGACCCACATAATAGCTCACAACAGCCTTTAACTCCATTTCTAAGTGATCCAATATCCTCTTCTGACCTCTGAGAGCACCAGACACACACACATAGTACACAGAGACACATACGTAAGCAACTGTACATATAAAATTTAAAACTTATTCTAAGAAAAAGAATCCTGATAGACTAGAGGCTAGAATTCAGCCTTGCACACAGAAACAGCAAAAGGTTCTGGGGTGGGGATGAGGAGGTTTTCAAATGTCTTTCTCTCAATTGGGTTTCGTCTCAGTGAGAGCAGGGAGTCTGCACCGATTATAAATAGAACTGTTCACAGGACCGTAGGTAATGTACCCTGTAATTTCTTCCCACAGACATTAGTTGAGGCTGCCACCCCACCCAATCCAACCCAAGCAGCACAAGGTCATCCTGAATACCCCCAACATCACCCAGTAGCTCAGGACTATCCTCCATCCCACCTCACCTCCAGCAGCTCAGAACCATCCTCCACTCCCAGTATCACCCAGAATCTCAGGACCATCCACCACCCCTCCTCACCCCAGCAGCTCAGGACCTTGGCCTTCTCAGTTTCCCATATCTTTCTTTCCATTAGTGTTCTGTCTCCCTATGGACACCAGATCAAATTGTAAACAATGGAGGGGGACTTTCTGTTTGCTTATCCCATGCAGTCTCCACAGACATTCTGCTTTGTGGACTCCATCTTGAGCTCCAAAGGCCCTCAAACATGGATGGATGAAAACATCAATGTTTTTGGCAGATAAAGATGATGATATCAGAGAACCCAAGACTTACATCCCTCATCTTTCACTGTATGTATGACAGAAAGTAGAAACAATTACTATTTGGAGTTTAAATTGATCAACTCCTTGCAAGTCAGTATTCAAAATCCCTAGGCATTTGTGAGCATGCTGATAAGGAAGCTATGCCTCTCTCCCCTTCCTATGCACTAGCCTGACTTCACACAGCACCCTGCAAGGAACCCCAAGCTACTCTCATCTTCTGCTCAGTATATTGACCCAATGGCTGTGTCGCTTGTCCATAGCCAGAGTTAGTCACATAACCACTGGGTGGGAACAGAAAAGCATGTGTGTGTAGACCTCTATCTCTGGGCTCCATGAAGAAGAGGAAGTAGTGTGGGTACTGGTGGGGAGTGGATCATCTCTGTTACATGCAGCTGTCCTTGCTGAGAGCAGGCCATCTGTCCAGTGAATTCTGTCAATCATATCCCCCTTATCTGGGTTCTATGAATGCTTATCCTTTGCACATGGACAGTGAAGGTGGGGGAATATAATCCCTCCTCTTATCACCTTTCACCCAAGCCTAGACAGCCAGAAAGAGACAAGGGGATCTAAGTGGAAGCAGAGTCTAGGGATACACTGAAGGAGGGGGTCTTACTGCTGAGAACCCCAACAAAGAAGACCCACCTACTTGGGAGAGCAGGGACAGATAACTGCTTATGAAATTGAGGGTAGAATCTGTACTGGCCTAAAACTCTACATTATAAATCTGTGTCTACTCTGAGAGCACCAAGCTACTAAGGCTACTGTGACAATGTGCTACAGATCTAAGGGTTTCAGTAACAGACACTTCTAATCCAAGTTTCAAGGTGTCCCCAGGGCTAGCTCCCCTAGAGCTGCTCTCTTGGGCTTGGTGGTGGACACTTCTGTATCCTCAATGGTCTCCTTTGGTATATGTCTTTATCCTAAGTACCTCTTTTTTTTGTAATAATAGATATATTCAGGTGTTCATCATCATAACACAATGAATATCTGCATAATTACATCTGAATAGCTCTTTCTTGGTAACCACAACACATATACACGCACCACGCACAAAATCCATATTTCAAGTAAGTTTACTATTTCGCATTCATAGCTATTCCTGGCCTGATGTTGTGGGCCTTAGTTTGGACAGACCTGAATCCTTAGAGCCCACACTGATGACTATTGACTGCAGTTACTGCTACAAAGATCTTGGCTCTGAGTCTAGTCACATCAGAAGGTCTAGGGTGAGGGATTACTCACAGAACATCTGAGGAGTCCAGGTCTGTTTGTAGCTCTTAGGATATATGAAGTGTTTTTACTTTTCTGAGTCATTTACTTTCTCTAGCAATAGAAGTTTCATTGTGATTGACACTTCTGTCTCATTTGCTAAGGTCCCTCCAATCTTTGGTTCTCAAAAATAGTTCTTGCATCCCTGTTCAGGAAAGGCTGTCTGTAGGTATGTGAACAAGATGGCTTCTCCACAACTGTTAAGTCAAGAGTCCCTCAAATCCTTTCCAGCTCCTTGCTACCAGTGGTTCTCAAGTCTCACTTCTATAGAGAAGAAACCCCGTGCTGACAACCCATTGAGAGGAATCTTCCAAACCAAAGCTATGTGAATTTTGACATAAAACTCAACTATCCTGTGAGGAAGAGGAACTCACATGCACGTGCCTTCATCCAGATAGAAGATGTAAAGCCTCCTGTATTCAGTTAGCACTGAGCCCCCAAGTGAGCCTTCTAGGAACATAAAGGCAGTAGGGCTTGGCAAGACACTAATGCTGGTGTCTCTAGCCTCTACTGGTCATCCAGAAAAGGAAGCAAAAGAATGCCCATAGCAAGGCTGTCCCTCGGACCCTTCCCTCCCTGCGTTGTTTCATAATCACTGGGAATAGCAAGCAGCTCTTTGAAATTCAGCATCAGGCCCCATGTACATTCAAGAGCAAATTACTTCAATCATGCAATTTTATGCATCTGTGCCATGTAGCTGTACTGCAAGAACAGACTGATTTGGATTGAGAGAGTGATGGAAAGGAAGGCTAGGGCCCATTTGGATGGACTTGAGGTCTTAGACCTAAGCAAGACAGCTTGACTGCAGAATGGCAGGTGAACGGTTGGGTAAAAGAGGACTCGGAAATACAGTGGTTTGTGTGATTGCCTTCAGCCTCCATGTTATACCATTCCGTATCAACATTCTATGTCCATAGATTCAGCCAATCATAGGTAGATGTTGGGGGTAGATTGCATCTAAATATGTGCAGAGTTTTTCTTAGTGTGAGTCTCAAAATAACAGTTTTTTACTTGGCAGCTGAACTGTAGTAGCTATCATAACTAACATCAAGATGGTTACAGTGTACAGAAGAGAAGATGTGCCTTGGTTTCAGGGAGAAATGGAAGGGACTAGATTTGGGGCGGGACTAGGTTCTAGAAGCAATCCTCACAGGCAGAGAAGATGGTCCTCTAATCTTCCTTGAAAGCTTTCAGAGAAGTGGTGCAGCTCTGAAATGGCCTCTGTAATTTTTAAAGGTCCCCATTAAAGTGTTAGGATGATGTTCAGCTTAGCAAATCTTGAAGTAGAATCATCCCCCAAGTCTAGGGCAGTCATCCGGCAGTCTGTCGGGTTGATCCAGGATACCCTTGCTAAACAGCCATTTGTGCTATGTAGGGGATGATGGCTGTTCTACTAGCCCAGAATCTGTGAACTCCAAGGAACCTCTTTCAGAAGATTCACCTAACTTCAGAGGAACAGCCTGACTGCAAATTGAGAAGACGGTGAATACAGAACATGACAGTGTCCTTGAGTTACCAGAGAATGAGGGCCAATAATACTCTGGGAAGCTATGTGGTTCATCTTCCTGGTTTTCTAGCTTGACCTTGGGAGCAAAAGGGGGGCAATAAAGATTAAACATTCCTACTTCAGGCTGTTGGGCTATAGGAATTAAATCACATATTTTTTTTTGTCTTTAACCGGTTGTAAACCATTTCTTAAATTTAATAACCTAGTCTTCATTATAAATATCAATACAAGAAAAGCATTGTGCCTGGGCCTCACCTTAAATCACATTTTTTAAAAGTACAGAATACTGATTGGGACTGGAGATAAGGCTCAGTGGTTAAGCATGGGATGCTCTTCCAGAGGACTTGGGTTTTATAACCAGAACCCACAGAGCATTGACAGCCCTCTGTAACTCCAGTCCAAGGGAATCTGACACCCTCTTCTGGGGTCCATGGGTGCTTCACATATATGCTATATAGGAATACATATAGGTGAAACCACCCATACACACAAAAATGATAAATAAAAATGTTCTAAAAGGTTCAAAATGGTTGTTTAGCATCTATCTACACAGAACTCTGAGAAATCCTAAGAGTCTCTCACTTAGGTCAGTCAGGTTTGGCACAGTAAGAAGTGTTACTACAGCCCTTGGAGAGTTTGTAGAGACCACACTCTCTTGTCTTAGCATTCAAGACAATGTCTCTGGCATTCAAGGCTGCCTCTGAATCAGACCCATTACTATCACTTTATCCCTCCCTTCCACACCAGACATTGTGCCTCGGACACAGCCTGGTCACCACCCCCAACACATCTTGTGCCTCCAGATTGTGCCACAATGGGCAGAACTGTATCCCTCAAGAAGCTAACGTCAACCTAATATCTTGTCCTGGGAAGTGTGACCTTATGAGATAATAAGCTGTTATATATTAAATACCAGGAAGGGCTCTAATTCTGATAGGTTACCTTATCCAAAGAGGCAAAGGTGGACCCAGGGCAGTGTCGTGGTATGGCAATTTGGTGACACACCACACAGAGGAACACCATGGCTGGCCAGAGCCATCACATGGCAAAGACATGGAAACTTCTCCCAAGAAGTTTCAGAGGTACCTGAGCCTGCCAACACTTTTAGACTCTAGAATTGTGACACTGAATTCAAGTCAGTCTGGCTGTGTTACTCTGCAGTTGCTGTCTTAAGAGATTAACACATGCATTCCACTAGACATAGGACGGGAGCAGGTGAGGAAAGACCACAAAACCAAACAAACGTAATACAATAAGCAGGAGGTTCAGGGAAGTCTGGTGAAGTTGAGTGACTTACTCGGGTCACTTTTGAAGTTACTGTTGGTTCTGCAGTCCACTGCTTGGTTGAGGATAAGGAACCTAGCTTACATCTCTTGAGGGTACTAATCCAGCCCCTCCACTGTGCTCCCAAATGCTCTGGTCTCATGCCCAGTCAAGACATACCCAGTGCAAGAAAAAAATGGGCTGTAAGTATTTATATGCTTCTGCGTGTGCATATGTGTACACATTCATGGATATCCTAGTTAGGTTTACTACTGCTGTGGTGAAACACCACGACCAACTTGGGGAGGAAAGGTTTATTTGGCTTACACTTCCAGTGTCAGTCACTGAAGGAAGTCTGGACAAAAACTCAAGCAGGTTAAGATCAAAGAGATAGAAACTGATGCTGAGGCCATGGAGGAGTGTAGCCTATTATCTTTCTCCTCCTGGCCTATTCAAGCTGCTTTGTTATGAAATTCAGGAACACCAGCCCATGGATTGCCCAACCCACAATGGACTGGGCCCTCCCCATCAATCGCTAATTAAGAAAATGACCTCCAGGCTTGTCTACAGCCCCGGCTTATGGAGGGATTTTCTCAGCTGTGGGTCCCTCCACGCAGATGAATTTACCTTGTGTCAAGTTGACATAAAACTATCCAGCACAATTGAGCCCTTGTCAACTTGGCACACAAACATCACTGTAAAGCCACAACCTTTCCTTCTTTGCTCATCTCAGGATCACACATTTATAAAATAAAAAAAAAATTATTAAATATGTACTTGTTTCAAGAGGGAAGAACCTGGGCACAGTCAGTATCAAATCACAGCAAAACCAAACACCAACAGTGTAAATCACTCAGTGTCTAATATCTTGGATTTATTCATGATCTTCTGGGCTTCTCCAAAGGACCTGGGTCATGTCAACAGATCCACCCTCTGCAGAACACACAGCTTGTCTCCTAAGCTGAAGCTAGCGTCACTCTGTGGCTGCCAGCATTCTTGGCATGGTGCTAGCATCCCCAAAATTCTGAGGTCTTCTGCTACAGAAAGATTTCACTTTCACCAATAGCCTCTCTTCTGTTCTCTTTATGGTACAAAGACTCAACTTTCCCCATTCAATCCTGGGGCTTTCACTGCTTCCAGCCGCACCTTCACCAGTGGCCTCTCTTGGTCTCCCACAGTGCTAACTAAGCCTCAGCTGCTCTCCACGGCCAACATGCTTCCAAAAGCATACCAGCTGGGAGATTCTTACACGACTAAGTTCAGCTGCTAGCAACAATCTTGGCCCTCTACACACAGCTTGCCTGTGCTGACTTGAACGAAACACTTCCCAGAAGATTTCACCTCAAGGGTGCTTGCTGCTCTCAATCACAACCAAGTCCTCAGCTCCAGCTGACCAGCATCAACTGTCCCAGGAGAGCAAGGGATTTTACTTCAGTCGTTCTGGTGTCTTCCTAAGCACAACTAACTCTTCAGCCTCAGCTGACCAGAACCAAAGATTCCTAATTCAAAATAGCAAATGGCCCTGATAGGTGCTTAGGGACTCTCAAACTTCCCTCTTAAAATTCACAAAGCAGGCCAACTATTGTCTTCATTGTTCTCAACATTCTTATCTTCCAAGCTCCCGCAGAACTGCTCACCAAGCTTTGAACACAAACTGGCTTTTCTTGCCCAAAGTTCCAAAGTCCTTCCACAATACTCCCCCAAAACAACATGCAGGTCTGCCACAGTAACACAGCATTATCTGAGTACCAATCTCTGTCCTACTCAGGATTAATTACTATTACTATAATTTAAAAAAAAAAAACTGACCAAGGCAACTTGGGGAGGAAAGGGTTTGTTTGACTTACTTTTCCGTATCACTGTTCATCACTGAAAGAAGTCAGGATAGGAACTCAGGCAGGGCAAGAATCTGGAGGAGGAGCTGATGCGGAGGCCATGGATGGTGCTGCTTACTGACTTGTTTAACCTGTTTTGTTACAGAACCCAGGACCACCCAGCCCAGGAGTTACCCCACCCACAATTGGCTGGGTCTTCTCCCATCAATCACCAATTAAGAAAATGACCTACAGGTTTGCCTACAGACCTGCCTTTTGGAGGCATTTTCTCAACTGATGCTTCCTCCTCCTAGAAGACATTAGCTTGTGACAGTGACTTAAAATTATCCAGCACAATGTATATGTGTTTTTGTGTGGGTGTGGAACATACCCAAGCATGTGAAAACCAGAGTATAGCATTGGACGGTGTTCCTCAGGATGTGTGTGTGTGTGTGTGTGTGTGTGAGAGAGAGAGAGAGAGAGAGAGAGAGAGAGAGAGAGCGAGAGCGCTCTTAATGGCCTAGAACTCACCAAGGCAGCTGTGCAGTGAGCCCCAGGCATCTGCCTGTCTCAGCCTCCATAGCCTGTGCCATTACATGTAGGGTTTTTTTTCCCATGGGCTCTGATGCTTGAACACAGATCAAGCACTTTACCGCCATCTCCACAGCCCCTAACAGCTTTCACAGAAGAATCTAGTGAGAAGGCTCTGGCCAACAGATGACAGCTATTATAGCAAGATATCAAGGATATTGAGCCCTTCATCTGACCCACAAGAAGTATTTATCCCAGGATAGAAATAATCACATGGAGAGGAGGTTTCTGATATCCTCCTATGCCTATGTGACCTCTCATACAGGCCTGGTCTTATCCTTGGGTTAGTTGTTGAAGTTGGAAGCCCAGAATTTAGATGTTGAGCTTGAAGACTGGGTAACTATGGCAACTGCCCAAGTCTCCTATGTTTCCTCCATTACCTTCCTCTTCACTCTTCCAAGAGCTTGGCTGAGACAGCTGGCTCATAGCGTGGTGTTACTTCCTGCTTCACTGCAACCCTCTCCCCTCCACATTCCTCTCCCCTCAGAGCCACTGAGCTCCAGCAAACCCTAACCATGCTGTCTGTCTCCAATCTAGATAACCGAAGAACAAAGGAGGTGGGTGGTCCCTTCACCTCTCCTCCCAGGAAATGCTTCCCCACGCCTGTGTCAGCCAGCCCTTGCAGCCATTTTGTTTCCAGTGTTGCAGGGTTGCCCCCATTTTCAGATAACTAAACTGAAGCTTAGATGGGTACCCTGACTTGGGCACAATTCTAGAACTGCCTCAGAGACTCTGCTTTTTCTGCCATACTTAGGAAGCCTACTGTTGGGGAATATTATTTTCAGTAAACAAGTGTGTGACTTTTGTTTACGCTGCATTTGTTTAACTCTGTGAGGCTGCGCTACTGTGCCTGTCTAAAACACCTGATGGTCCTAATAAAGAGATGAACAGCTAACAGTGAGGCAGAAGCAAGGATAGGCAGGGCTGGCAGGTAGAGAGGATAAACAGAAGGAGAAATAAGAAAGAAGAGCAACAACAGAACAAGGAAAGGAGGACATCAGGGGCCAGCCATGGAGAAAGCGTGAAAGTAAGATATACAGAGATAAGAAAGATAAAAACACCGAGGGGTAAGGTAGTCAAGTTGTGAGTTCTAGGCCAGCCTTGTCTACAAGAGCTAGTTCCAGGACAGGCACCAAAGCTACAGAGAAACCCTGTCTCAAAAACAAAAACAAGCAAACAAAAAGAAAAGTTGGCTATAAACAAGCGAAGCTAAGATCAGGCATTCATAACTAAGAATAAGCCTCTGTGATCCATTTGGGAGCTGGATGGTGAGCCCCGCAAAAGCCAAAAGAATAAAACATCACACCATTTCTGAAGCTGGAAAGTGTGATTTACCAACGCTCATGGCCATATTTAACAGGCAAGGGCTGAGAAGTGACCCCAACTGAAAAGCATTGCTGAGCTAAGCAATTGTATTTCCCTTGCCATTATTTATGACCACTGCCCTGCTTGGATGTCCCATCTCCTGGGGAGTTAGATGTCTATCAGATACATGGTTAATGCCCCTATCCCAGTATCTACTCCTGATCTGCCCCCAAATAACCCCCAATCTCTTTCCATCCTATCTGAATATCCATTTTACACAGAATATTAACCCCAAGA